>NW_020327182.1:0-22589 GCF_001858045.2 Oreochromis niloticus
AGTCAATAATAATTTTGAGTTTAATGATATAAAGTGTTTAAAGCAGGAGGCCTGAAACTGTCTGCTGTAACCTCAGTGTGCGGGTTTATTGACCATATAATATTTACAGTAAGTTACTGTAGCAGCACGTCTTGGTTGACTTTATAGACTTAGTTTAGTGTTTTAATAGAACGCAAAATGTCCTTATAACAGTTCCACCACATTTGTTAAACATTGTCATTCTGTTCAGTCCAATAATTTACTGTAGAACTCTTTAGTATTAAAGCCCTACATGTACTGTTTTTTGAAATTATAAGGCATAAGTCAATAAACAAGTCTGTTTTAAGGCAGATTAAGCCAAACAAAACAGTCAGATAAGTCAAACTTTATTCAAGTCATTCACAAACAACTCTCAACACTGTTCAGTTGTAACATAAAATACAGAACAATACACTCACTTTTTCAGTTCATTCCTCATCCACAAATCCATCAAACTCTTCATGGGTTGATCAGTTTGAAATCTGCTTCATAAGCATGTCTCTTAGCACGTGCCAGGTCCTTGTACACACACCATAATGTTATGTTGAAGCACCGTACGAATTACTCTGCGAGGGTCCTGACTATGGTAGCCATAATGCTCTGACAATACATCAAGCAGCGCAGCTTTGTAGTTACTGAAGTCTTACTAAAATATTTGACAGAATTTTGATTTCTGTGTACCACAGAAATCCCATTTGAGGTCAGTAAGCATAACCAGAATGATACACTAGCACATTGTATATTTTTGAGAAAATGACAGGATTTTAGTGTGCCATATAGTCTGAAGAATATGGTAAATCCAAGCATATTGGAAATACGACTAATTCCAGGCCTTTTGTGTCTTACAGGTGACCTGGCAGAAGATCCTCTCTCTCTATTTTTAAGCAATTCTGTCTATCCTATCACTCTCCCGACTCTATCTAATTTGACAGCCATTCTATCTTGTATCCCTCTATCCCTACTGCTCTATCTAATTTGACGATTCTATTGTATCCCTCTATCTCTACTGCTCTATCTAATTGACAGCCATTCTTGTATACTCTATGCTCTATCTAATTTGACAGCCATTCTATCTTGTATCCCTCTATCCCTACTGCTCTATCTAATTTGACAGCCATTCTTGTATCCCTCTATCAACGCTCTAATTTCAGATATCCAATGTCAATTTCAGAAATCCAAGTTTTCAGATCCAAGTTTTCAGAAATCAAGTACCAGTTGATCTATCTGTTACGAATTCTGAGAGATCTCTGCTCTCACTGCTCCTTCCTGTCATTAAACTCTCTCACATTCAGTCATTTTGCTGAAAATTACAATTAGAAAGTTGAATATACAGTAGTAGAATTAGTACAGTAGAACTTATAGTAGAAACTACTTATACAGCCCTACATTTGTAGTTTTAACTTGGCATTACTCTTGGAATAAACACTGATAGTTTGGCTTACTGGCAATTACTTTGATACATTATATAAAATATACACCTTTTGAAAGTTTATTTGTAATAAGATAATCTGACTATTCTGTAATATTCAGAGTGCTATTCACATAAATATTAAATTTGATTCAAATACATTTTTCAAGTCTGTTTCATTGGCTATAATGACTACAAGTTTTACTATTATTATTTAAGGACAAACCTTTTTGTCACTCAGTGTAAGTGTTCAGTTAGTTGTCATCTAGAGGCTCTGAGAACCAGACTTCCTGTTTCCTGACTGCTGCAGAACATCCAGCTGAAACTCCCCATCGCCTGTCATCTGATCACCACACCATCACAGCTCCTTATATTTGCTTTAAATTTTAAATATCTTAAAGATTTACACAAAGTCTACTTAAAGCTAAGATTTAGCCTGTTGATTGATTGTTGAGATTTATTCTGCATATTACAGAAGTATAGACCTATTTGTTATCCAGTCTGGTTAAAAAAAAATATAAGAATAATATATACAGTTTTGAAAAAGTTACAATAAAACAGTGTGTTTTCAAAGAACTTTAAATAACTTTTTATTGAGTTTGTATTTAAGTCAGCCTTTTACATCAATTCTGATAAATCTCTGATTTAATAGTTATTAAAGTCATTAGTTTTCAGTGTTTACAGGTTGACTTTTGTTTACATTTGTGTATAAATACATATAAGGTCCAGTTTGTACTTCAAAATGCCAAGAAAAGGCAAAGGTCGCAGTCCCAGAAGCTTAGATGGCAAAAGCAGAAAGAACAGGTAAATTTTCTCAGAGCAGTGAGCAGGTAAAGGTGTCTGTTACAACTATTCCCAGTCCAGAAGTGCAGAACAGTGCTCAGACAGCTGCAGTGTCCTATGCAGATGTGGTAAAGAGAGGTGTTCCTCAGCATGTGTGTCAGATGCTAAAGTACAGCAGGTAATCCAGACTGAACCCCAGGTAACTGTGCAAATGCAGCATGATGGAGAACTCCAGGACCATCTCATGTACAGGTTACAAACAGTGAAAGTCATCCACGAGTGAGTAGCATCTGTGCATCCCGAAGCCAGGCCTCTGCTAAGTATGGAAAGTACAGGAATCAGCAATGCATGGCGAACAGTTTGGTTTTCCTGTCATTCTTACACGAGGATGAATTCATTACCAGAGCAGATCTAAACCGTGTGTTGGATAAAGGCCATGCGTGTATTCAGATGCCAGAAAGAGGTTTGTGAACAGCGTGTTTCTAGCCTGTGATGAGCTTCCCACAGTGGTCACCAGCCGCAGACACGAGTATCAAGTGGATATGTCTCAGTTGCTCATTACGGCACATTTGATGGTACAGCTCACCTTCCGAGCCTTGAACAGGGACTACAGTGTTTGGCTTCAGCGGTTTGCTATGCTTTGCTAGTCATGGGAGGAACAGTCATCGCAGTTTGCAGGCTGACTTCAGGTGAATATGCATACTTTGACCCTCACCCACGTAAGTCTACAGGAATGCCATTGTCGCTAGCTGTAAGTGGTGGAACTGCAGTTATGTTAAAATTCACACGTCTTAACGACATGATTGACAGGATCAAACGCTTGTACCGAATGTTTAGCATCGCACCAACCTGCACTTATGAGCTACAGCCTGTCGAGTTTCACAGTTGAAAACGCAGCTGACCAAACAGATGCTGATGAAAACAGACAAACAGCTACAACTGTTCCAGCACCAGCTTAAATGAAACCTGAATTTGAAACCCCAAAATCAACTGAGCAAAACACAGAAAACTGTGACCCACACTTTAGCCACTGAAGTGATGTCATCCAGAGTGGATTATTCAAATGAGCCAGCCGCTGAGCTGAACAATTGTCCTTCTGATTATTTAGAAATAGAAACCTCTGCATCTTCTGTAAGAACACTCAGGTAACAAAAGAATCTGTTCCTCAGAATGATTTAAACACTGCTCCTGTTTAACTAAGACAACAGAGGAACTTTCACATAAACTGTTGAAGCGTAATAAACAGCAAAGGAGAAAGATTAGGAGACGATTATTGGTCCAAGAAAAACTACCACAGAGAAAGGAAAATGAGAAAAAGAAAGAAAGACAGACGTACACTTTTGATGAAAGCTTTAAGGCAAAGAAAAAAGATTCTAGTAGAAAGTCTCATGATTCTGATCACAGTAAGAAAAAGAGTGTGTACAAAAATAATCTGTATAAACTCAATACTACATATAGAGAGAAACAGAGAGAATATTGAGAAAAATCTATAGAGATAGTGCTAAAATTAGAGAGAGAAAAAGAGAACGTGTCATAAGGATGTATAAAGAAGATTCTTTATTCCGAGAAAAGCAGAAGGAACGTATAACAAGAACATATAGAGAATCTACCATTTTCCGAGAAAAGCAGAAGAAGTATAACAAGAACATATAAGAATCTCCCATTTCCGAGAAAAGCAGAAGAACGTATAACAAGAACATATAGAGAATCTCCTATTTCCGAGAAAAGCAGAAGGAACGTATGAGAAAAACATATAAAGAATCTTATAGACAATGTCCCATATTCAAAGAAAAGCAGAAGGAACGAATAACAAGAACATACAGAGAATCTCCCATTTTCCGAGAAAAGCAGAAGGAACGTATAACAAGAACATATAGAGAATCTCCCATTTTCCGAGAAAAGCAGAAGGAACGTATAACAAGAACATATAGAGAATCTCCCATTTTCCGAGAAAAGCAGAAGGAACGTATGAGAAAAACATATAAAGAATCTTATAGACAATGTCCTATATTCAAAGAAAAGCAGAAGGAACGAATAAGAAGAACATACAGAGAATCTCCCATGTTCCGAGAAAAGCAGAAGGAACGTATTAGAAGAACATACAGAACTTGTGCTGAGTTCAGAGAGAAACATAAAGCTTACATGAGGTCATATGTTTCTAACCTATATAAAGAAAGTGAAGAATTTAAACAGAAAAAACGATCTTACATCACTAAACGTTATGGAGAAGAGACACAATTTCAGCAGCAACACAAGGACAATATGAGAGAACGAATGAGAGTAAAATATTGGAACGGTTTTTCTTTTAGACAGATGCATAATTTCAGATGTGCAATGAAAATAAAAGAAAATATCGCCAGATGCATCGACCAGTTGAAAGTTTACAGTGTCAGTCAGATAACACTTTAATGAATGAGGCCATATCTTGTTTCAGATCAAACATTAAATCAGCACCGTCTTATGTTTGTACTGTTTGTCTAAAAGCTTCTTTTCCTAATCAGGTGAAAATCTGCAAAAGAAACAATTACTCAAAACACCAAACTGTAGCTCAGCAGTGTCTAACTGGTAAATTTGTTCATATGTGTGATGAAGCATGTAATGATCACTGCAGCTTTCCCGTTGAGAGAAAAAAGGAGTATATCTGTCACACGTGTCACAGTTCCCTCAAAAGTGGACGCATGCCAAGGCTTGCTGCTGTCAATGGTTTAGAACTGCAGGATATTCCAGCTGAACTGTGTGATCTCAACATTCTGGAGAGACATCTGATTGCCAAATGCATACCATTTGCTAAGATTATTCCTCTTCCAAAGGGCAGACAAAGACTCATACGTGGTAATGTGGTGTGTGTACCATCTGAGGTCCAACAAACAGTTGATTCTTTACCTCGGCTCAGAAACCAATCACAGATAATGAGGATCAAGCTAAAAAGACGACTGTGCTACAAAGGCCATCAGCTGTTCCAGACTGTCACCTGGTCTAAACTGATCCAAGCCCTGCGTAAACTCAAACAGATTCATCCACAGTACACAGATATTGTTATCAGAGATGATGCATTGCTTTGTGATCCTACGTTGCCTGATGATGACAGCAGTGATGAAGCCAGCATGGGAAGTGATGATTATGATGAAGCAGATTTAATGGAAATTGACAACTATGAAAAAGATGCCCTTTTGTGCGAAAGTGAGTCTGAAAGTGAACAAGCTATTAATATGCAATCCTGTGATGAACAACCAGAGGAACAAAATCCAGAGGAACCAGAAAGTGATTTGAACAATGGAGGTTTTGCTCTAGAAAGTTGTCTGCAGCCTGTAGACATTTCAGAAGAGATTCTCTGTTTCAGTGATAACACATATTGTGTGGCTCCTGCAGAAAGAAACAATCCTGTTAGCTTCTTCAGAACTCCTCATTTGGAAGCCATGGCATTTCCTGTGCAGTTTCCTACTGGTCAGAATACACTGGATGAAAAGAGACGTCTCAAGCTCACACCGAGTGCTTACTTCAAGTCAAGGCTTTTCAACATTGATGCAAGATTTGCTAAAGATACAAATTACCTGTTTTTCTCACAGTTTGTCACTGAAATACACTTGGCTAATTCCAGCATGACAATACAGTTAAGGAAAGGTAAAACTATGACGAAAGATGGACGCAAAATCACATCAGGAATGTTACAAAGTAAGACAGAAGTAGAAAAGCTGGTAAGAAATAAAGATGCAATCAGATTTATGCAGCCACTCAGAGGAACTCCAGCTTACTGGCAGAAAACTACCAGAGATTTATTCAGTATGGTCCGCCAAATAGGAACACCTCAGTTCTTTGTCACTTTCTCTGCTGCTGAGATGAGATGGCCTGAAGTGATTCAAGCAATAAAGAGACAGCAAGGTGAAGAGGTTGATTTTGAAGCCCTGGACTGGTCAGAAAGTGTGAAATTCTAAGATCAAATCCAGTAACCACCATGCGAATGTTTGATAAACGTGTTGAGGCTTTGTTCAGAGATTTGCTTTTTTCTCCTGCACAGCCCCTTGGTGAAATCATTGATTACTTTTACAGAGTTGAGTTCCAGCACAGAGGTAGTCCGCATATACACATGTTGCTGTGGATTCGAGAAAAGGTAGAAGTAGATGTGGATGATGACCAAACTGTCTGTGACTTTGTGGACAGATACATCTCAGCTCAACTCCCTGATCCAGAAAAACAACCTGAACTGCACAAAAAAGTCACTGAACTGCAAAAGCACAGCAAAAACCACACAAAGACATGCTTTAAGAGTGTGAACTCTGGTTGTAGATTTGGATTTCCAAAACCACCAGCCACAAGAACAATGATTGTGAGACAGGATGAGGATTCAGACACTGAAGCTGCAAAAGCCAAACTCAGACCTTTGTTGAACCTGCTGAAGGAACCTGAAGCTGCTTTGCTCACCATAGAGCAGATTCTGTCACGATGCAACTTGACAATGAATGAGTATGAACAATGCCTCCAAGACATAAACAAGAAAACAGCTCTTATTCTGAAACGTGACCCAAAGGACTGTTGGATCAACAATTACAACCCAGACCTGCTTGAAGCCTGGAACTCTAATTTAGATGTCTCGTTAATATTGAATGCCTATTCATGTATAGAATACCTCTGTAAATATATAACGAAGAAAGAATCTGGCCTCTCTGAATACCTGAAGACAGTTATTGATAACTCTGATAAGAACACGGTCAATGAATGTGATGAAATGAGAGCTGTGATGCAGGCTTATTCAAAAAAGAGAGAAATCAGCGCACAGGAGTGTGTGACTCGAGTCTGTGGCCTAAAAATGAAAAAGTGTTCCCGCAGTGTTGTATTTGTACCAACAGATGATAACCCGGTAAAAATGAGTCGCCCAATGAGCTACCTGGAAACCACAACACATGACAGTTGTAATATCTGGATGACAAGTTTGAGTGATAAATACAAATGCAGACCTGAGACACCAGAATATGAGGAAATGTCGCTGGCTGATTTTGCTGCCCTTTGCCGGTTGGTGAGTGGTCCAAATGAAGGAAAAGATGTGCTTCCTCTTCTAAACCAGCTTGGATTTGTACAAAGGCGAAAGAATGATAAACCAGCTATAATCAGGTATTACCACTGTTCACAAGAAAAAGATCCTGAGCAATATTATGGACGACTGTTGAGACTTTACCTTCCACACAGATCAGAGCAGGAACTGAAACCACAAGGGTTCCAAACCTATCAGTCCTTCTACAACTCAGGTTTTGTGCAACTTCCATGTTCAGACCACAGTGAGTCTGTGAAACGGATTGTGAAAGAAATAAAGACAAGTATGAGAAGAACTCTGAGGATATTGAGAGTGCACTGGAAGAGTTTGAACAAAATAGGGATGTTGTGATTGATGAATGGTGTAATCTTGCTCCTGAATCTGAAGTTGTGAGGATGCAATGTGATGAGAATCTTCCTGAGAGACATTCTGGTGATGAGAATGAACAGGAAAATGTTCCCGACTACAGTCGTCAGTCTGATGCTGTAACAGAGATCAGAGCCGTCAGAGAACAACCTGCAGTAGATCCAGCTGTGGTACGTGTAATGTATCAGAATCTGAACCAGAAGCAGGCCTGCGTGTTCTATGCTATAAGAGACTGGTGTATTCAGCGAGTTTGTGGTTTGAACCCAGATCCATTTTTCTTCTATATCAACGGTGGTGCAGGAACTGGAAAGTCACATCTGATTAAGTGTATTCACTCTGAAGCATCAAAGATCCTGAGCAGACTGCCTGCTAATGCAGAAGAAGCTGACATATCAAATCCAACTGTTTTACTGACTTCATTTACCGGTACAGCAGCTTTTCTATCAGTGGCTCTACATTACATTCTCTACTGAAACTACCCAGGAGTCTGAAACCACCCATTCAAGGACTTGGTAATCAACTGGATGAAGTCAGATCTGAGCTTATAAATGCTGAAATTATTGTTATTGATGAGATTTCGATGGTTTCAAAACCCCTTTTTGCTTATGTGGATGCAAGACTGAAACAAATCAAAGGCACTCAGAGACCTTTTGGTGGAATTTCAGTTTTAGCTGTTGGAGATTTTTACCAGCTGCCACCAGTGCGACAGTCTAAACCTCTCTGTGTTTATGATCCAGAACAGATCGACCTATGGCAGGAACATTTTCAGATGATCACTCTAACCGAGATCATGCGTCAGAAAGATGATGTGGCCTTTGCAGAGATGTTGAACAGGATTAGAGTCAAAGAAAAGACAGATGAGCTTTCTCAGTGCGACAGAGATTTGTTGTCACAGGCCGTGACTGCACCAGAAGAATGTCCAACTGAGGTCTTACACATCTATGCCACCAACAAGAATGTGGAATCCCACAACACAGATACCCTGAAGAAGCTTCATTCAAACATTATAATCATCAATGCAGACGATTTCCAGAAGGATAAATGTACAGGCAGAATGGCACGAAGAGACAAACCATTTACAGGTGGGCGAAATGATTTACCTGACACTCTGAATGTTGCTGAAGGAGCTCGAGTCATGCTGACCAGAAACTTGGACACACTAAACGGTTTAGTCAATGGTGCTTTTGGTATACTGATAAAGGTGGTGAGATCTGAAAATGATGGACACATAATTAAACTGGGGCTCAGAATGGACAACCGGCAGCCAATGAGACACAACCGCAGTGCTAATGCAGCATCTGATGATCTGGTTTACATTGAGAGAGCAGAGGAGAGTCTGAAGTTTAAAGGAGCGGTACGCAGACAGTTTCCTGTAAAGCTAGCATTCGCCTGCACAATTCACAAAACTCAGGGTCTTACAACACAGACAGCTGTAGTTTCAATGAAGAACATTTTTGAACCAGGTATGGCTTATGTTGCTCTCAGCAGGGTGACGTCTCTCAGTGGACTCTATTTACAGGACTTGGATGAGAAAAAGATTTACGCCAATCCTGAGGTAACTGCAGCGCTCCAAACCATGAGACAAGCCAGTGTTGAGGAAATGATGCCTCTTCTTCAGGTCAGAGAAACAGCCAACAGACTTGACACTCTTACACTGATCCATCACAATACGGAGGGTTTGCCATCTCACATCAGTGACATCAAGAGTCATCATGAAATGTGTTTAGCAGATGTTTTGTGTCTCACAGAGTCTCACCTCCAAGGCTCCTTTGTTGCAGACAGTCTTCATTTGGACGGCTACACCATGTTCAAACGCAACAGACATGTGTCCTACACAAACTTTCCTCACATGGCCAGCAGAAGTGGTGGTGGAGTTGTTGTGTATTTGAGGAATCATTTTCAGGTTCAGGTAAAACAGTATCTGCATAATGTCACTGATCTTGAGTTTTTAGTGTTGAAGGTTCAGGCTCCATTCCCTGCGCTCATTGCTGTTGTGTACAGACCTCCAGACTACAGTTTGACACCGTTCATGCAAAACCTGGTAAGTCTTTTAGATTCACTTGAAATAATGGACTGTCACCCAATAATTGTGTGTGGAGATTTTAATGAGAACCAGTTACAGAGTGGAAGAAAACAGATTCTGGAGCAGTTTCAGTCGAGAGGGTATTCACAGCTGATCACTTCTGCCACTACAGACAAGAACACCTTGCTTGACCTCATTTTTATTTCTCAGCCACAGCAAAGTCTTCATTCAGGTGTCCTGAGAACATATTACAGTTACCACAACCCTGTGTTTTGTGTCCTGTCCTTGAGCCAATCATGAAGTCGTCTGGTGAGTTTTGAAACAATTACAGATCATGTTTGTTACAGAGTTTACTGATTGTAGAGCATGAAAAAGATTTTTCATTGAAAAAAGGGTCTTCACTACTCTGTCTGTCAGAAGACCCTTTCTTATTGCAATGTTATTAATCATTTCACCAAATCATTGCTGAACTTCATCCAGAGCAGGGAGATCTGCTTTCTGCTATCATGTACCTCTGATCTGAAATGTGCTGAAACATTTGATAAACCAACATCATTTTTTTTTATTCTCATGTTTTAAATGACTAAATCTTTTTACTGTGACGTATGTAGCTCAACAAACGAGATCTTCCCTCCAAGGGCTTTAAAATATGAAATAGTAAATAAATAAATCCCAGATAAATGCAGGTATTTATTATGGGTCACATGAATAAATACAGACAATTATATTTTCTTAATTATAGTAGATTTTGTAGAATCAAAAGTTTTTGTGATGAATGAGTTTTTGCTTATCATGTTTTACAGGTAAAAAATGTCAAAAGTTTTAAACTATCTTTAGGCTACCAGAGATGTCTATAATGATACATTATGTAGAGAAAAACATTAGTACAGCTTACAGAATATGTATAAAAACTGATTTAGAAGTAAATGGATAGTTTTCAGAAAGTTCCCGACTACAGTTTAACACCACCCACCCAGCTCAGCCCCCAAGTGTCTATGTAATGCTTGTATGGTGTGTGAGTTTGACTTGGCCTTTATCCGGGTGGGTTTGGGTTTGGGTGGATAAAGGCCAAGTCAGAATTCTCTGAGCAGCTGGAAAAAGCTGCTAATAAACAAAGACATCAGAAAGTGTGGGCTTTAGGTGTAGCCCACGCTTTCTGATGCACTAATTAGACTTAGTAACTGACACCCCATACCAGCATTACATAGACACTTGGGGGCTGAGCTGGGTGGGTGGTGTTATAAGCACTTGTTTTGTTAGATGTATTTTTCAGACAGGGCACAGTCTCCTTTGTGGCAAAACCTTCAAACTTCACCATCCTCAGCTGAAACAACAACATCTTAACCCCATCTTCATGAACTGCTGAGCCAAACCTGATCCATCAGTGCTGGACTGCACAGATAACTACATGCCACAAGGAGACTGCTGTGTTATGAACTGCCATACCAGTGTGTCTTCAATGGAGAAGATGACACACCCATCACCTGACCTCCTGCCTGATCTGGAGACCATCATCATGACTCATACTGAGGAAACTGTATTTCCTGTCAGAGATGCTCAGTGATCCTCAGAGCAGAGAGAGGTATGATTCTTTATCTTTGATAAAAAATGTCAGTGTTTTTAATTCAATTAATTAATTAAAATCCTGTGTATTGCATAAATAATTCCACACTCAAATGATTATACTTGTTGACACTTTTTGAGTTTTAATTCACATTATGGATTACAAATCTATGCTTTTTCTACTCTGTCTCTCTGTGCAGGTATTGCTGTCTTCTGAGTTCTTCAGTGTCCCAACTGAGACATTCAAACCTCATTGCAGAGCTCATGTCTTTCCTCACCATCATGTGAGTGTGAGATTGCTCTGGATTCTGGTTATGTGGCCTGCAGCACCTATAAGGTATTTCAATATTGTTCATTGTATAACTTATTTGTAGTTTTTAGGGTTTCTACAGACAAATAAAATGTTCCTTTTTCGGTATTTTTTAGAACAAGCTCGTCCAGTGTGCCTGCATTCCAGCTTCACAGAAAAGAAGATCAGACACCAGCGAGGGAGGATAAGAAAGACAGACACAACAACATTGTCATCCCCTATGTAGCCGGTGTATCAGAAAAACTCAGGAGAGTTTTCTCCAAATACGACATCCCAGTGTACTTCAGACCCAGTAACACACTCAGACAGAAACTGGTTCACCCGAAAGACAAAACTCCAAAACACAAACTTAACAGTGTGGTGTACGCTGCACAGTGCAGTGAGGAATGCCCAGACCTCTACATCGGAGAGACCAAACAGCCACTTCACAAGCGCATGGCACAACATAGAAGAGCCACCTCCACGGGACAAGACTCAGCAGTTCATCTGCATCTAAAGGTCAAAGGTCACTCTTTCGAGGATGCCAATGTTCACATTTTGGACAGAGAGGACAGATGGTTTGAAAGAGGAGTGAAAGAAGCCATTTACGTCCACTGTGAGCGACCATCTTTGAACAGAGGCGGTGGTTTACGACACCAACTGTCTGCCATCTATAATCCAGTTTTGAGTTCCCTTCCCAGACGCCTTAACGCCCACTCTCATCCTGGGAGTGGGCGTGGGTGATTTCCTGACCTCAGGAAATCACATGATAGGGTGGGGCCAGGTTTCACAATGAGCTCACCCGAAACCCTGGCTGATTGGGACCCACACCCACTTTCACACCTTGGCTCATGTGATTAGGTAGAGGATAATCAGGGGGTTCTTTGTCCCTCTTTGGGGGGAAACTCCCACTGGGTTTAAATCTGGCACTCTCCACCATTGACCCTTAGAACTGAAGAAGCTTCTCGGATGAGAGGTGAAACGTCTTCAAGGAACTCAAAGAAGTCCAGACGCTTTTCTTTCCAAGCTCCTTAGACTTCACTTGTGTTAATTACATTTTATTTGTTGTTGTTTTCTTTTAGATTTATATGCAGTGATTGGATGTGGTGGAGCTTTGTTAACCGTGTGGAAAACATCTGTTTGTGATGATATTTACAATGAGGCTTTAAGGTGACAGTTTCCATGTAATTTCAATCCTTTTACTATGCAAAAACATGTTTGCAATTAACATATTTTTTCAGTTTTGTCTTTTGGATTTATGGTTAACATTCCTCTGTGACAGCAAATACTAAACTGGTCCAAGTAACCAGCATATCATTGGTCAAAGGCAAAAAGGACCACATGTCACACTAGCAATGAATTTTTGACTGTGTTTGTGTTAGTATAGAGTAGGTCTAACAGTGGTTTTCCACATCTGCTCTAATATATACAGATAATGGGTCAGACATATAAAGTCATTTTGAAAAGTTCATACAGGTCATTTATATGTGTTCCTCTTTATCATTTTATATCAGGTCACACAGCTGACTTGAGTTTTGATCAGAGTAGAACCATAACATTCATGCTAATGGTTCTACTGTTTACAGTTACTTTATGATGGATTTCATCCTGGTCACAGCACTATGTGAAAAGCTGTTAGAGGTAAAGTTAACCCAATTAATACCTCATCATAAGTCACTCTCTAACGCAAAGCAGTGATTATTTTTCACTGTAATTTATTCCACAACAATGTTCTTTATTTGATCCTTGTTTCTTTAAATATGCACATCGATTGTTCAGCTGTGTGACTCTCCACACCTCAAATATATCACAATGTGGACTTCATTTCGACAGTATTTTGTAGATTGGTACCATATTTATCCTCAAATCATCTTGTGCATTTATTACCTAGATGTTGTTTGTGTTTTTTGTTTTGTTTGTTTGTTTGGGGTTTTTTTGTTGCCATTTTTACATTTCACCAACTGTGTAAATTCTGTAATTTTACCTTGGTTTTGTTTCACATCAGTTTATCTGCTGGCTAGTATTCCTGTCTTCCTTCTCTCACCCCAACCGGTCGCAGCAGATGGCCGCCCCTCCCTGAGCCTGGTTCTGCTGGAGGTTTCTTCCTGTTAAAAGGGAGTTTTTCCTTCCCACTGTCGCCAAAGTGCTTGCTCATAGGGGGTCATATGATTGTTGGGTTTTTCTCTGTATCTATGAAGCGCCTTAAGGCGACTTTTGTTGTGATTTGGCGCTATATAAATTGAATTGAATTGGTTTTCTTCCTTTTCTAATCTTTCTGGTCATTTTTCACAGTTAAACAAGTAACTTTGAGGTTACTTCATTGTTTTCAGCTGTTATCTGTTTACAGTTTTTTCCTAATAATTACATTTCTGCAAAATTATAGCAGTTCTGGTAAGTTGAAATATTTTTGCCAAGTTATTAATTTTCTACTAAATTATATCATTTCTGCTAATTTATGTTATTCTAAATTATTACATTTCTGCTAAGTTGTAGCTTCTGGTAAATTACAACATTTCTGCTGAATTGTTATGTTTCTTCTAAGTTATTGCATTTCTGCTAAGTTATTACATTTTTGTTAACATGATGTTGTTCTGCAAAGTTATTAAAATTTCAACAACTTTTTAAACACTGACTTTGATTTCTTCAGCTTCTTCAGCTATTTTCAACTATTTTCAGCAGACAGCTTCAGCTTTAAAGCATCCACACTGCATTTTCGCAGGAAATGCAAATTTTTCTAGTTATTGTGTGGATGCTGGAGGCATCCACACTATTGAGTTCCTGTTTCTCTTTATTCTTTATACTTTATTATTATTATTATTGTGTGGATGCTTTATGCATCCACACTATTGTTTTCCTGTTTCTCTTTATTCTTTATTATTATTATTCTAGTTGCTTCCGTACGTTTTTTGGACTTTAACTACTTTAACAATTTTCAGCCGATTTTCACCGTTCAAATTTTAAACTATTCAGCTTTTTCTGCTAACGACTGCTATGACTTTTGGTATTTTTAACTCTTATACTTTTTAAAATATTAAGCTTTTTTCCTTTAATTTGTCCCATTGAAATGGATGGGAAACTTCTGCAATTCTGCTAAAACTTGCTTGATTTTGAAACTTAACTACTTTCTCATACTTTCGCCTAGAACAACCATTCAAATTTTAAAATGTTCACAAATTATTGGGCTATTCATGAATGATTCAGCTTTTTCATATCTGTTACCGTTTTCATCTTATCCCTCTTTAAGTTTTGAGTTTCATCTTTGTGATTTTTCACAAAATACATGCGTTGTTATGGTTGCTATGCACTTGGCTTCCAGTGTGCCACTGTAAGTTTCGCAGTCTTCTCTTCATGTTCGAACAACTTCTTGCTACTTGCTCAATTTTCACTTAACTTCCACAAATTATACATCAAAACGTAGGTATTTTTGCTGGCTTTCAGAAAATGTCACTATCATTGTTGTGGGATTTATAGAATTTTGGCAAATCTCCTCAGACCAACACAAAGTCTGAAAACTCTCCATAGAAAGTCAATGGAGAGTTTGTTCAAAATCACCGCTGGATTTCTGCAATGAGAGGCATTTTCGAATCGTCATATCTCCTTAACGAAGCGAAGTTAAGACATGAGGCTTGTGCCAATATATCTTCAGACACTCCTGACGCTCACAATTCAAGAATTTTTTTCTCATCTATTACCATTTGGCCATGAATTGGGTTTGTTTGAGAGTAGGAAATTTGTCCCTCGCTCAGATTTCTTCAGATTTCAAACTCTGGAAATGAGGCACTTTTTTCTCTCGTCATATCTTTTTGATGGATTTCCACAGAGACCTGAAAATTTCCATGATTGTTCACCAAAGCCTGCTGTCTCTTACGGTGAAAGAATTATATCAATACTCCAAATAGATTTAGAGTTAGAAAGCGTTGTTTGAGGGCAAGCCAAGGCAGTTTTCGCTTGCCTATACTCAGTTATGGTGCATTAGAAGTCAAATATCTTCAATAATTCATATTTTAATGATAAAGTGTCAACACTGTAAGAATCCCCCATCTCTTCTGAACAAAACGGTGTAAGAATGACCGTTCTAGCCCCTACGGTTAGGAAATTATGGTCATTTGTTTGAGGGGAATCCTCACTATGAGAAATACACTGCAGAAATCCTGTCTCTGTGCTCTGTGTGTGTAAAACGGCTGCACCTGTTTTGGCGGGAAAAAGTACACAGCCTCTCTGATTGGTGGATTCAAATTTAGCAGCTCCCAGGCTGCTTGACTGACCTAGAAACTTGCTTGTCTCTCCCTATGTATGTGTGTGTGTGTGTGTGTGTGTGTGTGAGACAGAGAGAGAGAGAAAGGGAGGGCGAGAGAGAGTTTTTATGGGAGCATCTTATTATATGATTTAAATTCAATATATTTAGACTGGTTGACTGAATTTGATCCTGTGTGTGTCTCTCTGTGCATGTGTGTTTCCATATGTGTCCATATTTGTGATTGTGTCACTGTTATACTGTTTTTTGCTGATTTGTTTCATTTAACAATTACATTTGAGGGACCCTTAGCATGTTCAGGATTCTTTCAGCTGTCCATTTTGCTTTTCCAATTTTTCTATTTAAGTTATTACTATTGTGTTGAGTCATAGCATTTCTGCTGCTTTTCAGTATTTGTGCTAAATACAGCATTTCTGCAAAATCATACTATGTCTGCTATTTCATAAGATTTGTGCTAAATAGTGTTTCTGCTATTTCTGCCAAATTTAGTATTTTTGATTAATTAGGGTTTTTCTACCAAATCATAGTACAGTTTTACTGCTTTTTATAGGATTTTTAGAGGATATTTATATTGCTTAATATAGTATTTCTGATTTTTATAGGATTTGTGCTTAATATAGTTTTTCTAAAAAATGTAGTATTTATGCTTAATCATACTATTTCTATATATTTCTGCCAGGTCCCCAGGCAGCTAATCCTCTGTGAGGACTGATACATACAAATACATATCAGGGCCTGCACGGCTTCCCAGCCAGCCAATCATATCTGGGGTCTGCCCTTTCTTCTCTCGTCATATCTCAGCGACAGATGTACAAAGAGCAATGCAAATCACAGTCAAAGTACACCAAAGTACGCTGATTCACCCAGTACAAGAATTATGCTTCTAGTCCACCTAGTTTTTGAGTTACACGACGTTTTGTAACTGCAAAAAACGGCGTTTTTTGCCTCTCACCGCAATCTGATTCTGACTGCTCATCACCCTGTTTTCCAGGCACTCGCTCTCTTTCCCAGTGGTGCAGTTGGTAATGACACAGGTCTGCAACCCAAAGGTCGTGGGTTCAATTACACTTTGGGCAACATGTGTTTTTTCCCTACAAATTAATACACTACACTAAATTAATACACTATCACTAATTCATATTCATCATTTATTACAATTCTGCAACCTTTTATGATTTTAGCAGCTTTTGTAATATGGACCTCAGAATCTTGTTAACACTCCATGGCACAAATACTGTTCCCTTTAGGCTCTGTGTGTGTGTGTGTGTGTGTGTGTGTGTGTGTGTGTGTGTGTGTGTGTGTGAGAGAGAGAGAGAGAGAGAGCGAGAGAGAGCCTTTTGATGGGAGCATCTTATTATATCACTTAAATTCAATATATTTAGACTGGTTGACTGAATTTGGTCCTGTGTGTGTCTCTCTGTGCATGTGTGTTTCCATATGTGCCCATATTTGTGATTGTGTGACTGTTATACTTTTTTTGCTGATTTTTTTTCAATTAACAATTAGATTTGAGGGACCCTTAGCATGTTCAGGATTTTTCCAGCTGTCCATTTTGCTTTTCCAATTTTTCTATAAGTTATTACTGTTGTGCTAAGTCATAGCATTTCTGCTGCTTTTCAGTATTTGTGCTAAATACAGCATTTCTGCTAAATCATACTATTTCTGCTATTTCATAAGATTTGTACTAAATATAATGTTTCTGCCAAATATAGTATTTCTGCTTAATTATAGTATTTCTGCCATTTTATAGTATTTGTGCTAAAACATAGTATTTCTACTAAATGTAGTATTTATGCTTAATCATACTATTTGTATATATTTCTGCCAGGTCCCCAGGCAGCTAATCCTCTGTGAGGACTGATACATATCAAATTTACATATCAGGGCCTGCACGGCTTCCCAGCCAGCCAATCATATCTGAGGTCTGCCCTTTCTTCTCTCGTCATATCTCAGCGACAGATGTACAAAGAGCAATGCAAATCACAGTCAAAGTACACGAAAGTACGCCGATTCACCCAGTATAAGAATTATGCTTCTAGTCCACCTAGTTTTTGAGTTACACGGCGTTTTGTAACTCCAAAAAACAGCGTTTTTCGCCTCTCACCGCAATCTAATTCTGACTGCTCATCACCTGTTTTCCAGGCGCTCGCTCTCTTTCCCAGTGGCGCAGTTGGTAATGACACGGGTCTGCTACCCAAAGGTCGTGGGTTCAATTACACCTTGGGCAACATGTTTTTTTTCCCTACAAATTAATACACTATCACAGACCACTAATTCATATTCATCATTATTACAATTCTGCAAACTTTTATGATTTTAGCAGCTTTTCTAATATGGACCTCAGATTCTTCTTAACACTCCATGGCACAAATACTGTTCCCTTTAGGCTCTGTGTATCTGTGTGTGTATCAATATTTTTCCCATTTTAAAGTATTACTCCTCCATAATTGCATTTCTGTTAAATCAAAGTACTTTTACTACATCTTAGTACTTCTGCTCAATCATAGTATTTCTGCTGAATCATAGTATTTTTCCCATATCATGGTATTTGTGATAAAGCATTGTATTTCCACAAAATAACAGTATTATGTACTGTTATATTATTACTGCTCATAGTATTTCTGCCAAATCATAATATAACTGCAAAATAAAGATTTTTGAGCCAAATCATAGTGTTTGTGCTAAATCCTAGTAAATCTGCTCAGTGATATAACTTCTGCTATGCTGTAGTGCTTTTTTCTAGATTATAGAATTTCTTCTAAATCAAAGTATTTCATGTAAATCATAGAGCAGTTTTTACAGTCATCTTACTGTTAAGCCATAAATTACGTTTGTTTGAGGGTGGAAATCTGTCCTCCTCTCACTTTTCAACTCTGAAAATGAAGCCGTTTCTTCTCTCATCATATCTCCGTGACGGAGGTAAAAGGAGCAATGAAGATCGCAGTGAAAGTTCAGCAAAGTCTGCTGATTCACCCAGTACAAGAATTGTGCTTCTATCCACCTAGTTTTGGAGTTACATGGCGTTTGGTAACTCAAAAATCGGCGTTTTACGCCTCTCACCGCGATCTAAATCTGACAGTTCATCTCCCCGTTTTCCAAATCGCTATTATGTTTCCCAGTGGCACAGTTGGTAATGACGCCGGTCGGTAACCTAAAGATCACGGGTTCAATTCCACCTTGGTCAACATTTTTTTTTTCCCTAGAAATTAATACACTATCACAGACAAGTAATCATATTCATCATTTATTACAATTCTGCAAAGTTTTATGATTTTAGCAGCTTTTCTAATATGGACTCAGATTCTTCTTAACACTCCATGGCACAAATACTGTTCCCTTTAGGCTCTGTGTATCTGTGTGTGTATCAATATTTCCCATTTTAAAGTATTACTCCTCCATAATTGCATTTCTGTTAAATCAAGTACTTTTACTACATCTTAGTACTTCTGCTCATCATAGTATTTCTGCTAAATCATAGTATTTTTGCCATATCATGGTATTTGTGCCAAAACATTGTATTTGTACAAAGTCATAATATTCTTCTAAATCATATTATTCAATCAAATCTCAGGAGTTGTGCTAAAACACAGTATTATTACCAAATATAGTATCTGTACCAAACATATCTGTTCAACTTATTAACTCTTCTCAACGTCCAACACCTCTTCTTCACCCCGTTTCAGCAGAATTGAGTTTTTCACCCTTTTCAGCACAAATCCCAGCTTTTCAGGTGTTTCAACAGAAATCTCTTTATTTCTGATTGCTGATGTGTTTGTTTTTCAGCTGCCCGCCCTCTTTCCAGGTGGCGCAATCAGTAATGACACGGCTCTGCAGCTCAAGGTCGTGGGTTCAATCCCACCTTGGTCAACATTTTTTTTTCACTACAAATTTATACACTTTCACAGACCTGTAATTTATATGCTAATTTTTTCACTACAAATGAGTAGTGCAAAAACATACTATGTCTGCAACATCACAGTATATCTGTTATGTTGTAGTATTACTACTAATCACAGTATTTCTGCCAATTCAAGGAGGCTGACTGTACTAAGTGCATCAGTGTACATAGGTCATCTGTTGTGTTGGAGTGCCCTCTTGTGGCGCCTTTTGGTAGTGCCTTAGTAAACATGAACGCTGCAAAGAAGTGGTATCAGACTGGTTGTAGTGGAGGAATTTGTTGCCAGTTTCTTTCATCTTTAATCCGTATTCAAGTGTAATGTGGTAACTTTTGTGGCACAAATACACAATATGGCAGAATACTATGTTTTGGCACAAATACTTTGATTTGGTATACTTTAGCTTCTTCACCCCTTTTCAACAAAATTTCATTTTTTTCACCCCTTTCACCACAAATCCCAGCTTTTTCAGGTGTTTTCAACAGAAATCGCTTTTATTTCTGATTGCTGATGTCTTGTGTTTCAGCTGCCGCACCCTTTCCAGGTGGCGCAATCAGTAATGACACGGCTCTGCAGCTCAAAGGTCGTGGGTTCAATCCCACCTTGGTCAACATTTTTTTTCACTACAAATTTATACACTTTCACAGACCTGTAATTTATATTGCTAATTTTTTTCACTACAAATGAGTAGTGCAAAAACATACTATGTCTGCAACATCATAGTATTACTACTAAATCACAGTATTTCTGCCATTCAAGGAGGCTGACTGTTAAGTGCATCAGTGTACATAGGTCATCTGTTGTGTTGGAGTGCCCTCTTGTGGCGCCTTTTGGGTAGTGCCTTAGTAAACGTGAACACTGCAAAGAAGTGGTATCAGACTGGTTGTAGTGGAGGAATTTGGTGCCAGTTTCTTTCGTCTTTAATCCGTATTCATGTTGTAATGTAGTAGTACCACAATATGGCAGAAACACTATGTTTTGGCACAAATACGTAAAACGGCTGCACCTGTTTTGGCGGGAAAGTACACAGCCTCTCTGATTGTGGATTCAAATTCAGCAGCTCCCAGGCTGCTTGACTGACCTAGAAAGTTTCTTCTCTCTCCCTCTGTGTGTGTGTGTGTGTGTGTGTGTGTGTGTGTGTGTGAGAGAGAGAGAGAGGAGAGGAGAGAGAGAGCCTTTTTATGGGATGATCTCATTGTAGATTCAATTCAATATTTTGTGTGTGTGTGTGTGTGTGTGTGTGTGTGTGTGCATGAGAGAGGAGAGAGAGAGAGAGACCTCTTTAGGGCAGCATCTCATTGTTGGAAAAAATTAATATATTCAGACTGGTTGACTGGCATAGACCCTCCGTGTGTCTCTGTCTCTGTACATTTGTGTATCCATATTTGATTTTGCGTGTATTTGTAGATTTGTGTATCCATATTTGATTTTGTGTGTATCTGTTGGCTGTTCTTATTTGTATTTCTAAATGTTTTTTATTTTATTTTTTCACAGGTGAAAAAAATTAGTTTTGAGCAACTTAACCATGTTCCTTTTTATTCAGCTTGTCATTTACCTTTCCAATATTTTCACTTAAGTTATACTATTCTGCTCAATCATAGTATCTGTTCTAAATCATTGTTATTCAGCTATATTGTAGATTTCTGCTAAATCAGTATTTCTACTATATTATATTTTCTTTCTAAATATATCATTTCTGCTATAGAGTAGTATTTCTGTAATGTTTCAGAATGTTTGGCTAATATATTCTTTCTGTTATCTTATACTATTTCTCCGAAATTCTTGCATTTTGGGAAGTTATCGTGTTTCTGGTAAGTTACAATATTTCTGCTAAGTTCTGCTATGCTATTGTATTTCTGCCAAGTATTATGTTTCCTCTAAGATATTGCAGTTCTGCTAAGTACTACATTTTAGCAACGTCCTTTGCTTCTGCAAAGTTTTTACAATTTCTGCAACTTTTCAGCTTTTTCAGCTAGTTTCAGCTGACAGCTTCAGCGTTCCAGCATCCACACTGCATTTTCGCAGGAAATGCAAATTTTTCTAGTTCTTTATTTCTTCAAGTTGCTTCGTACGTTTTTTGGACTTTATCTACTCCTCAGTTTTCAGCCGATTTTCTCCGTTCAAACTCTTACTGTTCTGCTCTTTCTGGAGATGGGTGCTATGACTTTTGGTGTTTTTACTGTATACTTTTTAAAATATTACACTTTTTTCCTTTAATTTGTCCCATTGAATGAATGGGAAACTTCCACAATTCTGCTAAAACTTGCTTGTTTTTTGAAACTTAACTACTTTGTCATACTTTCACCTAGAACTCCATTCAACTTTAAAATGTTCTCAGATTATTGGGCCTATTCCTGTTGATTCAGCTGTTTCAGATCTTCTACGTTTTAATTTTTGCCTCTTTAAGTTTTCAGTTGCAAAATTGTGATTTTTCAGAAATACATGCGTTGCTATGGTTGCTATGCAATTAACTCAGAGTGAGGGCTGGTCTGTTCGAATTTTCTCTTCATGTCTGAACAACTTCTTGCTACTCGCTCATTTCCACTCACCCCACAATTATACATCAAACGTAGGTATTTTTGCTGGCTTTCAGAAAATGTCACTATCTCTTGTGGATTTACAGATTTTTTGCAATCTCCTCAGAGCAACACAAGGTCTGAAACTCTCCATAGAAAGTCAATGGAGAGCTTTTCAAATCACCGCTGATTTTCTAATGAGAGCTTTTCAAATGTCAATCTCCTTACGAAACAAAGTTGAACATGACGCTTGTGCCAATATAGCTTCAGACTCTCTGATGCTCACAATTCAAGAGTTTTTCCTCCTTTACCGTTGGCATGAATTACATTTGTTTGGGATAGGAAATTTGTCTCTCGCTCAGATCTTTCAGATTTCAAAACTGTGGAAATGAGGCACTTTTTTCTCTCGTCATATCTTTTTGATGGATTTCAACAGAGCCCTGAAA
>NW_020327183.1:0-10266 GCF_001858045.2 Oreochromis niloticus
AAGACACACACAAAGCCCTTTTTAGGGCAGCATCTCATTGTTGGATAAAAATATATATATTCAGACTGGTTGACTGGCATAGACCTGTGTGTGTGTCTCTCTCTGTACATTTGTGTATCCATATTTGATTTTGTGTGTATTGTTGATTTGTGTATCCATATTTAATTTGTGTGTATCTGTTGGCTGTTCTTATTTGTATTTCTAAATGTATTTTTAGTTAATTTTTCACAGGTGAACAAAAATTAGTTTTGAGCAAACTTAACCATGTTCCTTTTTATTCAGCTTGTCATTTTACCTTTCCATATTTCACTTAAGTTATTACTATTCTGCTCAATCATGTATCTGTTCTAAATCATTGTTATTGAGCTATATTGTAGGATTTCTGCTAAATCATAGTATTTCTACTATATTATATTTTTCTTTCTAATATATCATTTCTGCTATAGAGTAGTATTTCTATATGTTTAGAATGTTTGGCTAAATATATTCTTTCTGTTATCTTATACTATTTCTCCTAAATCTTGTATTTCTGGGAAGTTATCGTGTTCTGGTAAGTTACAATATTTCTGCTAAGTTCTGCTATGCTATTGTATTTCTGCCAAGTATTATATTCCTCTAAGATATTGCAGTTCTGCTAAGTTACTACATTTTAGCAACGTTCCTTTGCTTCTGCAAAGTTTTTACAATTTCTGCAACTTTTCAGCTTTTTCAGCTAGTTTCAGCTGACAGCTTCAGCGTTCCAGCATCCACACTGCATTTTCGCAGGAAATGCAAATTTTTATGTGTGCCTATGACAAGAGGCACACATATTACTATTCCTCGGATTTATTATTCTTATTATTATTATTATGTGTGCCTATGGAAAGAGGCACACATATTACTATTCGTCGGATTTATTATTCTTATTCTTATTATTATTATTATTCTCCATCTTCCGCCTAAATTTCGGCACGTATCACGCCCCGCAGTTTTGAGACAAGCTTCATATATGTTACCTCATTTTGTGCGGCCGGATCTGGAATGGTGGCTATGACTTTTGGTGTTTATGAATTTTATAGTTTTTTAAATATTAATATTTTAGTGAAAATTTTCCCGCGCTCCTCTGCCAAACAGTTTTGACATTAGGATTACATATGTTAGATCATTTGTGCGGCTGGAGCTGGACTATTATGTTGTGACTTTGTGTTTATGACTTTTATAGTTTTTTAAATATTAATATTTTAGTACAAATTTAGGCCAATTCATCTTTTGGCGCCAAATAAACAGACTTCATTTGTGGTGTCTTGGCTCTCTCTAGTGGTATACCGGGAGTAGTACAGCCGAAAAGATTTATCCTTGTGTTGAAAACTCCATATCCCACAATTCATAGCACGCCTCTACAGAGTGAACAATGGCGGCCACCACTTCGTTTTATATGTCTTTTATTCGTGTTTCTAGGTCACAAAATAAACTTTTAAGATATTTTCAGGCGAGAATGTAGGTGTGTAAACTTCAAATATCTGCTTGTTTTATCAAGACATCCCATATTAGCGACAGTGCTCTGACGACGTCGGTCCTGCCTGACAGCTAGCCGGCTACCTAGCTAGCTGCCGCACTTGGCTGCAAATGGATAGCGAGGGACTCTCTCTGTCGTTTCACCTCCCCGGTCTCTCGCAAATGCTCGCACAGAATCGGAGTTACAGCTGGATGTGGAAAAATAACTGAGTTGTTTGGTGGTGCTATAACGCGGAGCTACAACAGTGGGCAGCTATCCACCGGTGTATGACAGAAAGGACATGCCGCGACCGCCGATCGACCGGTGTTTGCTAACGCGGAGGTCAATCGTGGATCAGGGAAAGCGAAGGCAGGAGCGTGAGGTGAACTGAATTTCAGGTAAGAAGTTATGACCTGCACTCTATTTGGGTCAGATATAAACCGAGTTTAGGTGTAGTTTATTTAGCAGCAGTTTCTTATGTGTTGATGATAGCCGGCTAGCTAGCTAGCGCCGCTAGCATAGTTAGCTAGCACCGCTAGCGACCCTTCGTGAAAAAGCACCCAGGCTTGGCTTATATTGAGGCGGGTGAAACTCGTGTCAGCACCCGGTCGCTCGCCGACAGTATGTGTTTTAGCTGGACTTATTTTTCGTTTATATGGACCGATGATTTATTCATTTATTCACTTTAGTAACGGTATAAACAGTGAAAGGTGGTGGATTGGCCAGATGTAAACTTCAAATATCTGCTCGTGTTACCAAGACATCCCATATTAGCTCTGATGTTTTCGGTGCCTGCAAAGAGCTAGACAGGTAGCTAGCTAACCCGAGCTGGCTGTCTTTTTGACTCAGGGTCATAGCTGGACTTATTTTTCGTTTTTATGAGCCGATGAGGGTTTTTTTAGTAACGGTACAAACAGTGAAAGGCGGTGGATTGTCCAGATGCTGGTCGATGTGGAAAAAATAACTGAGTTGTTTGGTAGTCGCTGACGCGGAGCTACAACCGAGGGCAGCTATCCACCGGTGTGTGTCAGAAAGAACATGCGGGGAACGAGGCGGCGAGGCGACCGCCGATCGACCGGTGGTAGATCGTGGATCAGGGAAACCGAAGGCAGGAGAAGCAGGCGGCTGCCGGTCGGAGCGTGAGGTGAACTGAATTTCAGGTAAGAAGTTATGACCTGCACTCTATTTGGGTCAGATATAACCGAGTTTAGGTGTAGTTTATTTTCGTTGTGCTGACTTTTTACAATCAGTTATAATAACTCGTACTGCGTGGTAGCTAGCACGATGGAGTTTCTATACAGCTGTGTGCGCGCTAAGTTACTGATGTTGAACTTTATGACAGCCTCCCCTGTCATTCTCTCGCCTGTTCAAACTTCAGTCATGAAACTGATCAATGATCGGCTTTTCTCTCTTGTTTGTTTATCGCGCTAACAACAGCAGCACGTTTAAGCTTGATCAGCTGTTGTTAGAATCATTTGATTTTAATTTCTAGTATCAGCTGATGTTTGCTGGAGCCACAGCTGTAGAAGCGGCTGGTCGAAACCAGGAGATGACCTTACTGAATCATCAGAGCTGAACTGGTGATGGAGAAACAGGTTTACCTTTTTTTTAGGTGACATGAATGAGTTGAAGGGAAGTTATGAACTGTTTCTGAGAGAAATAAACACCAAGCTCCTTTTTTAATTTAGCTGACAGCTGGTAACTGTGCAGGGGCGGATCTAGCAAAGCTTTTGCCAGGGGGCCAGGTAGGGCATTAACAGAGAAAGGTGGACACAAAGATATACTTTTCTTTCTTACTCTCATACAGGGAGTGCAGAATTATTAGGCAAGTTGTATTTTTGAGGAATAATTTTATTATTGAACAACAACCATGTTCTCAATGAACCCAAAAAACACATTAATATCAAAGCTGAATGTTTTCGGAAGTAGTTTTAGTTTGTGTTTAGTTTTAGCTATTTTAGGGGGATATCTGTGTGTGCAGGTGACTATTACTGTGCATAATTATTAGGCAACTTAACAAAAAACAAATATATACCCATTTCAATTATTTATTTTTACCAGTGAAACCAATATAACATCTCCACATTCACAAATATACATTTCTGACATTCAAAAACAAAACAAAAACAAATCAGCGACCAATATAGCCACCTTTCTTTGCAAGGACACTCAAAGCCTGCCATCCATGGATTCTGTCAGTGTTTTGATCTGTTCACCATCAACATTGCGTGCAGCAGCAACCACAGCCTCCCAGACACTGTTCAGAGAGGTGTACTGTTTTCCCTCCTTGTAAATCTCACATTTGATGATGGACCACAGGTTCTCAATGGGGTTCAGATCAGGTGAACAAGGAGGCCATGTCATTAGTTTTTCTTCTTTTAAACCCTTTCTTGCCAGCCACGCTGTGGAGTACTTGGACGCGTGTGATGGAGCATTGTCCTGCATGAAAATCATGTTTTTCTTGAAGGATGCAGACTTTTTCCTGTACCACTGCTTGAAGAAGGTGTCTTCCAGAAACTTGCAGTAGGACTGGGAGTTGAGCTTGACGCCATCCTCAACCCGAAAAGGCCCCACAAGCTCACCTTTGATGATACCAGCCCAAACCAGTACTCCACCTCCACCTTGCTGGCGTCTGAGTGGGACTGGAGCTCTCTGCCCTTTACCAATCCAGCCACGGGCCCATCCATCTGGCCCATCAAGACTCACTCTCATTTCATCAGTCCATAAAACCTTAGAAAAATCAGTCTTGAGATATTTCTTGGCCCAGTCTTGACGTTTCAGCTTGTGTGTCTTGTTCAGTGGTGGTCGTCTTTCAGCCTTTCTTACCTTGGCCATGTCTCTGAGTATTGCACACCTTGTGCTTTTGGGCACTCCAGTGATGTTGCAGCTCTGAAATATGGCCAAACTGGTGGCAAGTGGCATCTTGGCAGCTGCACGCTTGACTTTCTCAGTTCATGGGCAGTTATTTTGCGCCTTGGTTTTTCCACACGCTTCTTGCGACCCTGTTGACTATTTTGAATGAAACGCTTGATTGTTCGATGATCACGCTTCAGAAGCTTTGCAATTTTAAGACTGCTGCATGCCTCTGCAAGATATCTCACTATTTTTGACTTTTCTGAGCCTGTCAAGTCCTTCTTTTGACCCATTTTGCCAAAGGACAGGAAGTTGCCTAATAATTATGCACACCTAATATAGGGTGTTGATGTCATTAGACCATACCCCTTCTCATTACAGAGATGCACATCACCTAATATGCTTAATTGGTAGTAGGCTTTCGAGCCTATACAGCTTGGAGTAAGACAACATGCATGAAGAGGATGATGTGGACAAAATACTCATTTGCCTAATAATTCTGCACTCCCTGTATAAAATATTTAGCTTTTATTAAATAGTTATCTGAATCTTACAACCAAAGTTTGTATAATAATACACAAGATTGGCTGTAGACCATTGTTCATCATTCAGAACACTATGTAAAAATAACAAAAAACAAAAAGTGAATGCGAAAGTGCATACATATTTATTTTATGTGTTTGATGTGTGTCGGGGCGTGGTCTGCAGTGCCGCTGCAGGGGAGGTGGACCCACGGGTGTAAAGTCTGTGCTCTCTTGGCTGTTTTTTGGGTGTGTGTTGGGCTATGAGTTGAAAAGCTACGGCTGCCTGTGTGGGTACACCAACCATGTGTGAAAAGTGGTCCATAACGTAATGCTTCAAAGCATGTTCATGCAAACATTGTCGGGGTCTGCCGTGATACAATGGGACTTCTGCTCATGAACCTCTGTGCACAGCGTCTGCAAATCGGGGCTGTACGAAGTCACCTCATCTTTACCCAAAACTGTAAGCTGTCATCTGTGAGGCGCGAGCGGTGTTTGTTTTTATCATAATTCATGGTGGAGAATGGCTGCTCTTCTGAGTTTTGCTCTCTGTAGCCGTATGAATGGCAAACTACAGTGATTAGCAGCGGCATAGGCACACATAAAATTTCTTCTGAAATTTTCGCTTTCTAGTTATTATTGTGTGGATGCTTTATGCATCCACACTATTGAGTTCCTGTTTCTCTTTATTCTTTATACTTTATTATTATTCTAGTTGCCACTTTTTGTACGTTTTTTGGCACTTAACTACTTTAACAATTTTCAGCCGATTTTCACCGTTCAAATTTTAAACTATTCTGCTATTTCTGCTAATGATGGCTATGACTTTTGGCATTTTATGCTATTATACTTTTTAAAATATTAAGCTTTTTTCCTTTAATTTGTCCCATTGAAATGAATGGAAAACTTCCAAAATTCTGCTAAAACTTGCTTGTTTTTGAAACTTAACTACTTTTTCATACTTTCGCCTAGAACAACCATTCAAATTTTAAAATGTTCACAAATTATTGGGCTATTCATGAATGATTCAGCTTTTTCATATCTGTTACCATTTTAATCTTATCCCTCTTTAAGTTTTCAGTTTCATTTTTGTGATTTTTCACAAAATACATGCGTTGTTATGGTTGCTATGCACTTGGCTTCCAGTGTGCCACTGAAGGTTTTGCAGTCTTCTCTTCATGTCCGAACAACTTCTTGCTACTTGCTCAATCTTCACTCCACTTCCACAAATTATACATCAAAACGTAGGTATTTTTGCTGGCTTTCAGAAAATGTTACTATCATTGTTGTGAGATTTATAAAATTTTGGCAAATCTCCTCAGACCAACACAAAGTCTGAAAACTCTCCATAGAAAGTCAATGGAGAGTTTGTTCAAAATCACTGCTTGATTTCTGCAATGAGAGGCATATTCGAATCGTCATATCTCCTTAACGAAGCGAAGTTAAAACATGAGGCTTGTCCCCGTATATCTTCAGACACTCCTGACGCTCACAATTCAAGAATTTTTTCTTACCTATTACCGTTCTGAGATGAGTTAGACTTGTTTGAGGGTAGGAAATTCATCCTTCGCTCAGATTTCTTCAGATTTCAAACTCTGGAAATGAACCACTTTTTTCTCTCGTCATATCTTTTTTTGGATTTCCACAGAGACCTGAAAATTTCCATGACTGTTCACCAAAGCCTGCTGTCTCTTACGGTGAAAGAATGATATCGATACTCCAAATAGATTTAGAGTTAGAAAGCGTTGTTTGAGGGCAAGTCAAGGCAGTTTTTGCTTCGCCTCTACTCAGTTATGGTGCATTAGAAGTCAAATATCTTTAATAATTCATATTTTAATGATAAATTGTTAATACTGTAAGATTCCCCCATCTCTTCTGAACAAAACGGTGTAAGAATGACCGTTCTAGCCCCTACGGTTAGGAAATTATAGCCATTTGTTTGAGAGGAATCCTCACTATGAGAAATAGACTGCAAAAATCCTGCCTCTCTCTGTTCTGAGTGTGTGTAAAAACGGCTGCACCTGTTTTGGCGGGAAAAAGTACACAGCCTCTCTGATTGGTGGATTCAAATTTAGCAGCTCCCAGGCTGCTTGAATGACCTAGCAAGTTGCTCCTCTCTCCCTGTGTGTGTGTGTGTGTGTGTGTGTGAGACAGAGAGAGAGAAAGAGAGGGCGAGACAGAGTTTTTATGGGAGCATCTTATTGTATGATTTAAATTCAATATATTTAGACTGGTTGACTGAATTTGATCCTGTGTGTGTCTCTCTGTGCATGTGTGTTTCCATATGTTTCCATATTTGTGATTGTGTGACTGTTACACTTTTTTTGCTGAGTTTTTTTCATTTAGCAAGTACATTTGAAGGACCCTTAGCATGTTCAGCATTTTTTCAGCTGTCCAATTTGCTTTTCCAATTTTTCTGTTTAAGTTATTACTATTGTGCTGAATCATACTATTTCTGCTATTTTATAAGATTTGTGCTAAATATAGTATTTCTGCCAAATATAGTATTTCTGATTAATTATAGTTTTTCTACCAAATCATATTACAGAATTTTTGCTTTTTATACCATTTTTATAGGATATTTATATTGCTTAATATAGTATTTCTGCTTTTTATAGGATTTGTGCTTAATACAGTATTTCTGCTAAATGTAGTATTTATGCTTAATCACACTATTACTATATATTTGTGCCAGCTTCCCAGCCAGCCAATCATATCTGCGGTCTGCAGTTTCTTCTCTCGTCATATCTCAGCGACGGATGTACAAAGGGCAATGAAAATCGCAGTCAAAGTACACCAAAGTCCGCTGATTCACCCAGTACAAGAATTATGCTTCTAGTCCACCTAGTTTTGAGTTACATGACGTTTTGTAACTCCAAAAAACGGCGCTCTTTGACTCTCACCGCGATCTAATTCTGATTGCTCATCACCCTGTTTCCCAAGACCTCACTGTCTTTCCCACTGGCGCAGCTGGTAATGACACAGGTCTGCAACCCGAAGGTCGTTGGTTCAACTCCACCTTGGACAACATGTTTTTTGCCCTACAAATTAATACACTATCACAGACCACTAATTCATATTGATCATTTATTACAATTATGAAAACTTTTTACCAGCTTTTCTAATATGGACCTCACATTCTTCTTAACACTCCATGGCACAAATACTCTTCCCTTTAGGCTCTGTGAATGTGTGTGTGTATCAATATTTCTCCCATTTTAAAGTATTACTCCTCCATAATTGTATTTCTCTTAAATCAAAGTACTTTTACTACATCTTAGTACTTCTGCTCAATCATAGTATTTCTGCTAAATTATAGTATTTTTGCCAAATCATGATTTTTGTGCCAAATCATCAGAATCGTGTTTATTGGCCAAGTATATGTGCAGATAAATACAAGGAATTTGTTCCAGTAGATGGTGGCTCTCGAGCACAGCAGTGTAAATCTCACACACACACACACACACACACACACACACACACACACACACACACACACACCACGCACCCACACATACACGTATCTATATATACATTACACATGCATACACATACATACACAAAGCTGTGTAACCCAACTACAAATAACTAATCTAAACGTGTATATACATAAAATACAGAAATGAAATGAGGTGGAATGAATACTACAGAATGTACATAAGGTGCAGATGCAGTCTGGCAGTGGGAGCAGTGTGACAGTTCAACTGTTTAGAAGGGAGATGGCGAGGGGAAAGAACTGTTCCTGTGTCGGGTGGTCCTGGTCTGCAGGCTTCTGTACCGTCTGCCAGAGGGCAGCAGATCAAAAGTCTGTGTCCAGGGTGTGAGGGGTCTGTGATGATTTTCCCTGCCCGTTTCCTGGTTCTTGAGAGGTACAGATCCTGGATGGAGGGCAGGGGGCGCCGATGATCCTTTCTGCTGCCCGTACAGTCCGCTGCAGTCTGCACCTGTCCTGTTTAGTGGCTGCACCATACCAGACTGTGATGGAGGAGCACAGGACAGACTCAATGACTGCAGTGTAGAACTGGATCAGCAGCTCCTGTGGAAGACTGTACTTCCCCAGTTGTCTCAGGAAGTACATCCTCGCTGGGTCTTTTTGAGGATGGAGTTGATGTTGGTCTCCCACTTCAGGTCCTGGGAGATGGTGGTACCCAGCAACTTGAAGATCTCCACAGTCGACACAGGGCTGTCTGATATGATGAGGGGGGCAGAGTTGAGGGATGTCTCCTGAAGTCCACTGTCATCTCTACAGTTTTAAGAGTGTTCAGCTCCAGATTGTGCTGACTGCACCAGAGTACAGCCGCTCAACTCATCATAACATTTGTGTTATGTTAAGTATTACTACTAAGTGGAGGAATTTCTAAAATGTTACAGTTTATGTGCTGATTACAGAATTTCTGTATAATAGAATTTTGGCAAATCTCCTCACACCAACACAAAGTCTGAAAACTGCATAGAAAGTCAATGGAGAACTGTTCAAAATCACCGCTGGATTTCTCTAATGAGAGGCATTTTCAAATCGTCATATCTCCTTAACGCAGCAAAGTTAAGACATGAGGCTTGTGCCAATATTTTCAGACACCCTGACGCCACAATTCAAGAATTTCTTTCTCACCTATTACCATTTGGTCATGAATTGGGTTTGTTTGAGGGTAGGAAATTCATCCCTCGCTCAGATTCTTCAGATTTCAAACTCTGGAAATGAGGCACTTTTTCTCTCGTCATATCTTTTGATGGATTTCCACAGAGACCTGAAAATTTCCATGACTGTTCACCAAAGCCTGCAGCTCTTACGGTGAAAGAATGATATCGATACTCCAATAGATCTAGAGTAGAAAGCATTGTTGAGGCAAGTCAAGGCAGTTTTCGCTTTGCCTCTACTCAGTTATGGTGCATTAGAAGTCAAATATCTCAATAATCAGATTTAATGATAAATTGTCAACACTTTAAGATCCCCCCCATCTCTTCTGAACAAAACGGTGTAAGAATGACTGTTCTAGCCCTACGGTTAGGAAATTATAGCCATTTGTTTGAGGGGAATCTTGACTATGAAAAATAGACAGCACAAATCCTGTCTCTGTGCTGCATGTGTGTAAAAACAGGTGCACCTGTTTTGGCGGGAAAAGTACACAGCCTCTCTGATTGGTGGATTCAAATTCAGCAGCTCCCAGGCTATTTGGCTGCTGCTGCTGGTAGTGTGTGTGTGTGTGTGTGTGTGTGTGTGTGTGTGTGTGTGTGTTGTTAAATTCAATATATTTAGACTGGTTGACTGAATTTGATCCTGTGTGTGTCTCTCTGTGCTTGTGTTTTCCATAGTGTACATATTTTTGATTGTGTGACTGTTATACTTTTTTTTGCTGATTTTTTTTTCATTCAACAATACATTTGAGGGGACCCTTAGAATGTTCAGCATTTTTTCAG
>NW_020327184.1:0-16725 GCF_001858045.2 Oreochromis niloticus
AAGACCCGCAGCTACCTGAGTGGTGAATTCATTGCGATCTGTGTATCTAGCGGATTGAGGAATTTCCCGGCGAATCTTGTTGACTGTGCCGAGGATGGTGGTTTTCCGTCTAAGAAGTTTTTGCGCAAGTGAAAGCGATGTGAAGAAATTGTCCGTGGTAACATTTCTGCCCTTGTCTAGGAATGGTTCCATCAGCCTCATCACTACATTTTCAGACAGTCTCTCCCCACTGGGACGATTGGGGTCCTTGCCAAGATATGGGAGGACATTGCAAATGTACTTGGATTTTAGGTCGCAGGCCACCCAAAACTTGATCCCAAACTTGTCAGGTTTACTTGCAATATACTGCAGGAAACAGCACCGAGTCTTTGATGGGAAGAGCTGTTCATCAACGGTGATATGTAGACCAGGGTTGTAGCACGTGATGCAGTTGGTGACAAATGATCCCCACACACTGGAAATTGCAGCGAACTTATCAGTCTTTGCTCGATCACTGCGGGTGGACCTGTCATCAAAGCGTAGGTGTTGCATGATGTCTTGGAAGCGGTTACGTGGCATAGTTCCAATGATCTGTGGGTTTCCCAGGTTTGCTGACCAGCAGTCACGTAGTGATGGAACCCTAGCAACCCCCCGCAAGATGACAATTGAAATAAATGCCATTAGTTCAGGGAGGTCCATGAACCAATGAACATCCTCCGTTTGCTGTGCATGTTGAATAGTCCATTCTTGAATGCTATGAAGCATGTCAAGAGTGATGAAACACAGGAAGCTCTGAAGGCGACTCAAGATACTTTTCCTGGCCTTAGCTGTTGGCTCTCCATCTGCAGCGTACGCCTCTATTGGGGTGAAAGGGAGACAGGTCCCCACCTGTTCTTCACGCCACACTGTGCCATCTTTCGCTGTCTCAGTCCCCAAACACCGTTGATGAACAGCTCTTCCCATCAAAGACTCGGTGCTGTTTCCTGCAGTATATTGCAAGTAAACCTGACAAGTTTGGGATCAAGTTTTGGGTGGCCTGCGACCTAAAATCCAAGTACATTTGCAATGTCCTCCCATATCTTGGCAAGGACCCCAATCGTCCCAGTGGGGAGAGACTGTCTGAAAATGTAGTGATGAGGCTGATGGAACCATTCCTAGACAAGGGCAGAAATGTTACCACGGACAATTTCTTCACATCGCTTTCACTTGCGCAAAAACTTCTTAGACGGAAAACCACCATCCTCGGCACAGTCAACAAGATTCGCCGGGAAATTCCTCAATCCGCTAGATACACAGATCGCAATGAATTCACCACTCAGGTAGGCTGCGGGTCTTTTGTGGTTCTATGTTTATGTGTTTCATTGTGTGTAAAAGTGCTATGGAAATAACAATTTATCTTATTTCTTAGGTGTTTTCAACCTCTGCTGCCACGCTGACGGCGTATGCGGCCAAACGGAAGAAGACAGTCTATATTCTTAGCAGCATGCACAGCGTGGTTCAGACTGATAACACCACCAAAAGGAAGCCAAACACTGTCACCCTTTACAACACCACAAAGTGTGGCGTGGATGTGATGGACCAGATGGTGCGGGAGTACACGGTCCGCAGAGGAACACGGCGCTGGCCAGTTGCCGTGTTCTATAACATGATTGACATGGCAGCACTGAATGCACATGTGCTGTATCAAGCATGCACCGGGACGCAGGAAAGACGGGTGGACTTCCTGGTGGAGCTTGCAAGAGAGTTGGCTAACTCTCATATGGCTGGGAAGAAGGCAAGAAAAGAACAGTCGCTTCAGACACAACCCTCCACACCTAGCCCTGGAAAAAGAGCCACGTGTCAGGTGAAACACAAATGCAAGAACAATCATGCCACTGTGCGATGTGTTCACTGCTACAGATACACATGTGGTAAATGCAGACTACAGATACCATGGCAGTGCCAGGATTGTGAGTGATTGAAATGTACTCACTCACTTTTTATTATTATCTGTAAATATGTGTACAAATGGTTGTTTTTGTAGAAATTTTGTTTTGTTTTGTTTTTTTTGTACTGTTTTTATCAATAAATCTTTTGGAGATTTATTTTCCTGGATGATTGAGAATGCATCAAGACGAACACAAAATGAAGTTCACAGCTTTTAGCAGTTCCCCCTCCCCACACACAAACAAAGAGGCAGTTGGCTCAGGAATGATTCACACTCCCCCACTCCACTCCACAATTCTCAGGTAACGACCCAATTTACATATGAATTGATGCTAACAAACTAGCCAAGTTAGCTTCCACTTGGCTGACAGAGGGTTAGAAAAGCCTGGGACTTCTAGTGTTAAACACTTGCTTGTGCTACAATGTGCTTCAAGGCTCATTAACAGCATAACAGAACTCACTTATGGTACTGCATTCTTCCTATAAAACAATAACTGTCAGTGACTTTGTACCGTAGTATAAACACAACATTCAAGACAACAGTTAAAAGTAACGTAACCATAAACAATGAAACAAGAACATCTAAACAGCAGCACATGTCCCAAGGCATGATGGGAGAGAACTAGCTGTTCCACCAACACGCCACATTATTTATGATTTATGATTTGGCAGAAACACTGGGACTTGGTATAAATACTATGATTTACATGAAATACTTTGACTTAGCAGAAATTCTGTAATCTAGCAAAAAGCACTTCAGCATAGCAGAAATTCTATGATTGAGCAGAATTACTAGGATTTAGCACAAACACTATGATTTGTCTAAAAAAAACCCTTTATTTTGCAGTTATATTGTGATTTGGCAGAAATACTATGCTTTGGAACAAATACCAAGATTTGGCAGAAATACTATGAGCAGTAATAATATAACATAGCAGAAATACTGTTATTTTGTGGAAATACTATGCTTTGGCACAAATACCATGATTTGGCCAAAATACTATGATTTAGCAGAAATACTAAGATGTAGTAGAAGTACTTTGATTTAACAGAAATACTATTATGGAGGAGTAATACTTTAACATGGGAGAAATATTGATACAGACACACATACACAGAGGGTAAAGGGAACAGTGGCTGTTAAGAGTCTGGGCTTGGTATATCTAGGTCAGTTAAATTAGCTGCACCTGCTGTCTATCAGCCCTTACACACACAGACACAGAGAGAGGTATAAGTTTTCTGCAGTGTATTTCTCACATTCACATTCAGGATTCCCCTCGAACCTCCTGGTCTCAAGGCAGCTACTCATCTCACTGAGCCAAACTCATTCTCACAAAGAAGAGGTAGATAGACTGACAATTGTGCTGAAATTATCAGAAGCTGCTGAGAACTGTGCTGATAAGAGGCAAAAAGGATGAAAATTTTGCAGAAAAGAGGTGAATCAGCAGAATTTCTGCAGAAAAGAGGCAAAGAAGCAGAACGTTGCGCTGAAAAGAGGTGAATCAGCAGAGTTTCTGCTGAAAAGAGTTTTTTTTTCTGAAAACCGCCAAAAAAGCTGGAATTTGTGCTGAAAAGTGGTGAAAAAAATGAAAATGTTGCTGACAAGGGGTGAAGAAGCTAAAGTATACCAAATCAAAGTGTTTGTGCCAAAACATGATATTTCTGCCATATTGTGGTACTTGTGCCACAAAAGTTACTACATTACAACATGAATACGGATTAAAGATGAAAGAAACTGGCAACAAATTCCTCCACTACAAACCAGTCTGATACCACTTCTTTGCAGTGTTCACGTTTACTAAGGCACTACCCAAAAGGCGCCACAAGAGGGCACTCCAACACAAGAGATGACCTATGTACACTGATGCACCTAGTAACAGTCAGCCTCCGACTTAGCCACTACGTAATACAGCGATATTACAGTGTACAAATTCACATAAATTTGCAGGGGGAACAAACAAAGCAGGAACAAGCCCAAAACAATCAAATAACTGTGCTGCCATAGCTATCGCTAACTAGCACATACGCTAAAGGTAAGTAAAACCAATACACACAAGTAGCAGTGTAAACATCTTAAGCATGGAACATTAACTCACGTTTATGTGACACACACCATCCCCAACAAATACAGGATGGGCTATTTGCTCCCCTTCCCAGCAGCTCTCTCCTCAATCGTTAGCCCAGGAACGAAGGAAGACCATCTAGCTCAGAAGTTCCATGAATTCCCTCACTGCTCAGAGGCTGCTGGGTAATGTAGCTCACAATAACACAGGTTTTTCTACAAGCACAGATACTATAACATAGCAGAAATACTGTGATTTTGTTAAAATACTATGCTTTGGAACAAATACCATGATTTGGCAGAAATACTATGAACAGTAATAATATAACATAGCAGAAATACTATTATTTGGGTGAATGCTATTGTTTGGCACAAACACTATGATTTAGCACTGTACAGAATGGTGTACGTCAGTTTAATGCTGGGTGGTGCTGCAATAGTAGCTATCCTCGGTCAGAAGGAGAGGCTGGCATCCAGGGATTAGATTACCACAGGTGGAGTTTATTGGCAGTCAGATGGATGTTACAGGGAGATATGGCATACAGTAGGAGGATGTGGAGGGGTGATATGGTGTGGTTTCTATGGTTAACAACAGGGTATACATTACAACATGAATACGGATTAAAGATTAAAGAAACTGGCAACAAATTCCTCCACTACAAACCAGTCTGATACCACTTCTTGCAGTGTTCACATTTACTAAGGCACTACCCAAAAGGCGTCACAAGAGGGCACTCCAACACAAGAGATGACCTATGTACACTGATGCAGTTAGTAACAGTCAGCCTCCTACTTAGCCACTACATAATACAGCAATATTACAGTGTACAAATTCACATAAATATGATTTGGCAGAAATGCTAAACTTTGGCACAAATACTATAATTGAGTACAAGTACTCTAAGATAACAGAAATACTATGATTTAGCAGAAATACAATGTTTTTGCAGAAACACTGTAATTTCACTCAAATACTATGAGATAGCAGTAATACTATGATTTGGCAGAAATACTACGTTTTAGTACAAATACTATGACAAAGCAGAAATACTATGACTTAGAAGTAATACTATAACAAAAGGGATTCCTCAAAATACTATGAAATTGCAGTAATTCTATGATTTGGCAGAAATACTGTACTTCGTACAAATACAATGCTTTGGTACAAATACTATATTTTGATTTCAATACTATGATTTGGCACGAGTAGTATGATTTAGTACAAATACTACGAATTGGCAGAAATACTGTGACTTAGTAGTAATACTATAACATAACAGATATACTATGATTTTGCAGACAGTCTATGTTTTTGCACAACTAGCACAATATGGCAGAAATACTATGATTTGGCACAAGTACTATGACTTAGTACAAATACTCTTAGTGGCACAAATACTATGTTTCAGTACAAATACTACGATTTGGCAATAATACTGGGTTTTAGCACAACTACTGAGATTTGGGTGAAATACTATGATTTAGAAGAAATACTATGACTTCGTACAAATACAATGTTTTGGTTCAAATAATATGATTTGGAAAAAATACTATGATTTGGTACAAGTACCATGATTTAGTACAAATACTACAATTTCGCTCAAATACTATGAAATTGCAGTGATACTATGATTTTGAAGGAATACTATGATTTGGTAGAAATACTATGCCTTAGTAGTAATACTATAACATAGCAGATATAATGTGATTTTGCAGGCATAGTATGTTTTTGCACAAATACTACGATTTCGCTCAAATACTATGGAATTGCAGTAATACTATGATTTGGAATGCTATGATTTGGTAGGAATACTATGCCTTAGTAGTAATACTATAACATAACAGATATACTATGATTTTGCAGAAATTCTATGTTTTTGCACAAATACTACAACAACTACTACTACAAATACTACAAGAAATACTATGTTTGGGCAGTAATACTATTATTTGCTATAAATACTATTATTTGGCACATATACCATAATCAGCAGATATACTATAACATAACAGAAATTCTATGACTTAGTAGTAACACTAATATAACAGAAATTTTAACTGGCCACAAATAACATGATTTGGCACAAATACCATGATTTGGCAAAAAGATACCATGATTTGGCACAAATACGATCATATTGCAGAAATACTATGATTGGGTACAAATACTATGATTTGGCACAAGTACTAGGAATAAGTACAAATACTATGATTTGGCAGAAATACTATGATTTAGCAGAAATACTATGTTTTAACATAAATAATATCTTTTCACAGAAATTTCTGCTAAAAGGTACTATTTCTGCTTTTTAGCAGAAATACTGTAATTGTGCATAAATACTATGATTTGGGATAAATACTATGATTTGGCAGATATACTATATTCAGCACATAAACTATAACATAACAGACATTCCTGCACTTAGTAGTAATCTCATAACATAAAATAAATATTATGGTTCTGCCCCCAAACCATGATTTGGAACAAATACCATGATTTTTCAAAAATACTATGATTTAGCAGAAATACTATGATTGAGCAGAAGTACTAAGATGTAGTAGAAGTACTTTGATTTAGCACAAATACTATTATGGAGGAGTAATACTTTAACATGGGAGAAATATTGATATACACACACACATACACAGAGAGCAAAGTGTACAGGGGCTGTTAAGAGCCTGGGCTTGGTATATCTAGGTCAGCTAAATTGGCTGCACCTGCTGTAATCAGCACTTACACACACAGACACAGAGAGAGGTGTGAGTTTTCTGCAGTGTATTTCTCACATTCAGGATTCCCCTCGAACAAATGGCCATAATTTCCTAACCGTAGGGGCTAGAATGGTCGTTCTGACACCGTTTTGTTCAGAAGAGATGGGGGAATCTGCAGGTCTTCTTAATTCAGAGATAAAATATAAATTATTGAAGATATATGACTTGTAATACACTGTAACTGAGTAGAGGCGAACCAAAACTGCCTTGACTTGCCCTCAAACAACGTTTTGTAACTCTAAATCTATATGGAGCATCAAAATCATTCTTTCACCGTAAGAAACAGCAGGCTTTGGTGAACAGTCATGGAAATTTTCAGGTCTCTGTGGAAATCCATCAAAAAGATATGACGAGAGAAAAAAGTGCCTCATTTCCAGAGTTTGAAATCTGAAGAAATCTGAGCGAGGGACAAATTTCCTACCCTCAAACAAGTGTAATTCATGGCCAAACGGTAATAGGTAAGGAAAAAATTCTTGAATTGTGAGCATCAGGAATGTCTGAAGATATATTGGCACAAGCGTCATGTCTCAACTTTGTTTCGTTAAGGAGATATGATGATTTGAAAATGCCTCTCATTAGAGAATTCCAGCGCTGATTTTGAAGAAACTCTCCATTGAGTTTCTATGGAGAGTTTTGAGACTTTATGTTACTCTGAGGAGATTTGCAAAAAATCTATAAGTCCCACAACAATGATAGTGACATTTTCTGAAAGCCAGCAAAAATACCTACATTTTGATGTATAATTTGTGGGAGTTGAGTGGAAATTGAGCGAGTAGCAAGAAGTTGTTCAGACATGAAGAGAAAATTCAGAAAGGACGAGTGCACACTCTGAGTTAATTGCATAGCAACCATAACAACGCATGTATTTTCTGAAAAATCACAATTTTGCAACTGAAAACTTAAAGAGGTATAAAATTAAAACGGTAGAAGATCTGAAAAAGCTGAATCATTCAGGAATAGCCCAATAGTCTGAGAACATTTTAAAGTTTGAATGGAGTTTCTAGGTGAAAGTATGACAAAGTAGTTAAGTTTCAAAAACAAGCAAGTTTTAGCAGAATTGTGGAAGTTTTCCATTCATTTCAATGGGACAAATTAAAGGAAAAAAGTGTAATATTTTAAAAAGTATAACAGTAATAAACACCAAAAGTCATTGCCGGAAAGAGCAGAAAGAGCAGAACAGTATAGAGTTTGAACTGAGAAAATCGGCAGAAAACTGTGGAAGTAGTTAAGTGCCAAAAAGTGTACGGAAGCAACTAGAAGAATAATAATAAACTAGAAAGCGAAAATTTCAGAAGAAATTTTATGTGTGCCTATGCCGCTGCTAATCACTGTAGTTTGCCATTCATACGGCTACAGAGAGCAAAACTCAGAAGAGCAGCCATTCTCCACCATGAACTATGGTAAAAACAAACACCGCTCACGCTTCACAGATGACAGCTTACAGTTTTGTGTAAAGATGAAGTTACTTTGTACAGCGCCGATTTGCAGACGCTGTGCACACAGGTTCATGAGCAGAAGTCCCATTGTACCACGGCAGACCCGACAATGTTTGCATGAACACACTTTGAAGCATTACATTATAGACCACTTTTCACACATGCATTCACTTTTTGTTTTTTGTTATTTTTACACAGTGTTCTGAATTATGAACAATGGTCTACAGCCAATCCTGTGTATTATTATACAAACTTTGGTTGTGAGATTCAGATAACTATTTAATAAAAGCTAAATATTTTATATGAGAGTAAGAAAGAAAAGTATATCTTTGTGTCCACCTTTCTCTGTTAATGCCCTAGCTTCCCCCCCCCTAAAAGCTTTGCTAGATCCGCCCCTGCACAGTTACCAGCTGTCAGCTACACAAAAAAGGAGCTTGGTCTTTGTCTCTCAGAAACAACTCATAACTTCCCTTCAACTCATTCATGTCACCTAAAGTGTAAACCTGTTTCTCCATCACCAGTTCAGCTCTGATGATTCAGTAAGGACATCTCCTGATTTCATCTTCATGCTCCAGCAAACATCAGCTGATACTAGAAATTAAAATCAAAAGAATTCTAACAACAGCTGATCAAGCTTAAACGTGCTGCTGTTGTTTAGCGCGATAAATAAGAGCGAACAGCCGATCATTGATCAGTTTCATGATTGACGTTTCAACACGCGAGAGAATGACAGGGGAGGCTTCGTAACGACAGAATAAATCATAATGTTTTCTCTGAATGTGGGACGATTCCGTTTGTACGGCACGGCAACTCTATGAACTAACCCTAATGAATAAAATAAAGTCCAACGTCAGTAACTTAGTACGCACACAGCTGTATATAAACTCCCGTGGCATTACGATTGTAAAAGGTCAACGAAAATAAATTACACCTAAACTCGGTTTATATCTGACCCAAATAGAGAGCGACCGGGTGCTGACACGAGTTTCACCCGCCTCAATATAAGCCAAGCCTGGGTGCTTTTTCACGAAGGGTTGCTAGCGGCGCGAGCTAACTATGCTAGCGGCGCTAGCTAGCTAGCCGGCTATCAGCAACACATAAGAGAACTGCTGCTAAATAAACTACACCTAAACTCGGTTTATATCTGACCCAAATAGAGAGCGACCGGGTGCTGACACGAGTTTCACCCGCCTCAATATAAGCCAAGCCTGGGTGCTTTTTCACGAAGGGTTGCTAGCGGCGCGAGCTAACTATGCTAGCGGCGCTAGCTAGCTAGCCGGCTATCAGCAACACATAAGAGAACTGCTGCTAAATAAACTACACCTAAACTCGGTTTATATCTGACCCAAATAGAGTGCAGTTCATAACTTCTTACCTGAAATTCAGTTCACCTCACGCTCCTGCCTTCGCTTTCCCTGATCCATGATTGACCACCGCGTTAGCAATCGCCTGCCCGGCCTCATATGTCTCGTTGGCGGCATGTCCTTTCTGTCACACACCGGTGGGTAGCTGCCCTCTGTTGTAGCTCCACCACCAAACAACTCAGTTATTTTTTCCACATCCAGCTGTAACTCCGATTCTATGCGAGCATTTGCGAGAGACCAGGGAGGTGAAACGACAGAGAGAGTCCCCTCGCTATCCATTTGCAGCCAAGTGCGGCAGCTAGCTAGGTAGCCAGCTAGGTAGCCGGCTAGCTGTCAGGCAGGACCGACGTAGTCAGAGCACTGTCGCTAAATATGGGATGTCTTGATAAAACAAGCAGATATTTGAAGTTTACACACCTACATTCTCGCCTGAAAATATCTTAAAAGCTTATTTTGTGACCTAGAAACACGAATAAAAGACATATAAAACGAAGTGGTGGCCGCCATTGTTCACTCTGTAGAGGCGTGCTATGAATTGTGGGATATGGAGTTTTCAACACAAGGATAAAATCTTTTCGGCTGTACTACTCCCGGTATACCACTAGAGAGAGCCAAGACACCACAAATGAAGTCTGTTTCTATGGTGCCAAAAGCAGAATCTTTCTCAGGAGCCTAGAAATTGGCCTAAATTTGCACTAAAATCTAAATATTTCAAAAACTATAAAAGTTATAAACACCAAAAGTCACACCATACTAGCCCAGCTCCAGCCGCACAAAATGATGTAACATATGTACCCCTATTGTCAAAACTGTTTGGCAGAGGAGCGCGGGAAAATTTTCACTAAAATATTAATATTTAAAAAACTATAATATTCATAAACACCAAAAGTCATAGCACACCATTCCAGATCCAGCCGCACAAAATGAGGTAACATATATGAAGCTTGTCCAAAAACTGCGGGTCGAGATACACTGCAAAATTTCAGGCGGAAAAAGGAAAATAATAATAATAATAATAAGAATAATAAATCCGACGAATAGTAATATGTGTGCCTCTTGGCATAGGCACACATAAGAATAAAGAGAAACAGGAAAACAATGGTGTGGAAGCCCTTTAGGGCATCCACACAATAAAGAACTAGAAAAATTTGCATTTCCTGCGAAAATGCTGTGTGGATGCCTTAACGCTGAAGCTGTCTGCTGAAAAGCTGAAAGAGATGAAAAGTTGCAAAAAGTTGCATGGTGGTGAAAAAAAACATGTCACCCTGAGCAGGATTCAAACCTGGCCCTGTAGGTCTCAAGGCAGCTCCTCATCTCACTGAGCTAAACGCATTATCTCAAAAAAGAGGAGGAGAGACTGACAATTCTGCTAAAATGAGCAGAAGCTGCTCATTTTTTGTGCTGAGAAGAGGCGAAAAGGCTGAACATTTTGCAGAAAAGAGATAAATCAGCAGAATTTCTGCGGAAAAGAGGTAGAACAAAAGAGAAAACTGAAAACAGGTTTTGCCATGACCGGGATTTGAACCTGGCCCTTGTGGTCTCAAGGCAGCCACTCATCTCACTGAGCTAAACTCACCCTAACAAAGAAAAGGTGGAGAGACGGACAATTCTGCTGAAATGAGCAGAAGCTGCTGAGAATTGTGCTGATAAGAGGAGAAGAGGCTGAAAATTTTGCAGAAAAGAGGTGAATCAGCAGAATTTCTGCTGAAAAGAGGTAAAGAAGCAGAAAGTTGCGCTGAAAAGACATGAATCAGCAGAATTTTTTTCTCAAAAGTGTTTTTTCTGAAAACAGCTGAGATTTGTGCTAATAAGAGGTGAAAAGGCTGAAAATTTTGCAGAAGAGGTGAATAAGCAGAATTTGGCCTTAAAAGAGGTGAAAATTCTGCTGAAAAGAGTTCAATCAGCAGAATTTCTGCTGAAAAGAGTTCTGCAGAACTCTTTTCAGAATTCTGCTGAAAAGAGGTTTTTGCTTAAAACAGCAGAAAACTGCTGGGATTTGTGCTGAAAAGTGGTGAAAAAACTGAAAATTTTGCTGAAAAGGGGTGAAAAAGCTGAAATTGAGTTAAAAAAGTTTAACTGTTAGGTGAAAGAAATGTTGCCACAAGCGGGATTTGAAACCCGGCCTCCCAGTCTGAGAACGGATGCTCATCTCACTGAGCTAAACTCACTCTGACAAAGAAGAGGTGGAGAGACGAACAACTCTGCTGAAATGAGCAGAAGCTGCTAAGAATTGTGCTCATAAGAGGTAAAAGGGCTGAAAATTTTGCAGAAAAGAGGTAAATCAGCAGAATTTCTGCAAAAAAGAGGGAAAGAAGCAGAACATTGCGCTGAAAAGAGGTGAATGAGCAGAATTTCTGCTGAAAAGAGGCAGAACAACCTGGTTCTGCTCAAATTCACCAATCAGAGGTACTGCTTCTGTCTGCTTCATCAGGCTGTTTACTTGTATGTATTTCTGCCATGTGGTGTTGACAAGAATCTGAGGTCCATATTAGAAAAGCTGCTAAAATCATAAAACTTTGCAGAATTGTAATAAATTAGCAATATAAATTACAGGTCTGTGATAGTGTATAAATTTGTAGTGAAAAAAAAAAAAACATGACCCAAGGTGGGATTGAACCCACGACCTTTGAGCTGCAGAGCCGTGTCATTACTGATTGCGCCACCTGGAAAGGGGGCGGCGGTCTGAAAGACAGATACTTGGGCAGTCAGAAAATAGATCGCGGTGAGAGGCGAAAAACGCCGTTTTTTGGAGTTACAAAACGTCGTGTAACTCAAAAACTAGGAGGGCTAGCAGCATAATTCTTGTACTGGGTGACTCAGCGGACTTTGGTGTATTTTGACTGCGATTTTCATAGCTCGTTCTACCTCCGTCGCGGAGATATGACGAGAGAAGAAACGGCTTCATTTCCAGAGTTTGAAGACTGAGAGAAGGACAGATTTCCACCCCTCAAACAAACGTAATTCATTGCTCAAAGGTAAGATAATTGTAAAAACTGCTTCCACTGTGAGTGTCAGCAGTGTCTGAAGATATATTGGCACAAGCCTCATGTCCTAACTTTGCTTTGTTAAAGAGATATGGCGATTTTAAAATGCCTCCCGTTACAGAATTTCAGCTCTGAATTTCAAAACCTCCCCATAGACTTTGAATGGGGAGTATTGAGACCTTGTGTCACTCCGAGGCAAATTGCAAAAAAACGGTAAATCTCACAATAAAGATAGTGACATTGTCTGAAAGCCAGCAAAAATACCTACGTTTTGATGTATAATTTGTGGGGGTTGAGTGCAAATTGAGCCAGTAGCAAGAAGTTGTTTAGACATGAAGAGAAAATTCAGAACGGACCAGCACTCACTCTGACTTAATTGCATAGCAACCATAGCAACGCATGTATTTTCTGAAAAATCACAATTTTGCAACTGAAAACTCAAAGAGGTATAAAATTAAAACGGTAGAAGATCTGAAAAAGCTGAATCAGACAGGAATAGCCCAATAATCTGAGAACATTTTAAAGTTTGAATGGAGTTTCTAGGTGAAAGTATGACAAAGTAGTTAAGTTTCAAAAACAAGCAAGTTTTAGCAGAATTGTGGAAGTTTCCCATTCATTTCAATGGGACAAATTAAAGGAAAAAAGTGTAATATTTTAAAAAGTATAACAGTAATAAACACCAAAAGTCATAGCCGGCATTAGCAGAAAGAGCAGAACAGTTTAGAGTTTGAACGGAGAAAATCGGCTGAAAACTGAGGGAGTAGATAAGTGCCAAAAAGTGTACGGAAGCAACTGGAATATAGTGGAATAAAGAACTAGAAAGCGAAAATTTCTGAAGAAATTTTATGTGTGCCTATGCCGCTGCTATTCAGTGTAGTTTGCCATTCATACAGCTACAGAGAGCAAAACTCAGAAGAGCACCCATTCTCCACCATGAACTATGGTAAAAACAAACACCGCTCACGCTTCACAGATAACAGCTTACAGTTTTGTGTAAAGATGAAGTTACTTCGTACAGCGCCGATTTGCAGACGCTGTGCACACAGGTTCATGAGCAGAAGTCCCATTGTACCACGGCAGATCCGACAATGTTTGCATGAACACGCTTTGAAGCATTACGTTATGGACCAATTTTCACACATGGTTGGTGTACCCAAACAGCCGGCTGTAGCTTTTCAACTCACAGCCCGACACACACCCAAAAACAGCCGAGAGAGCACAGACTACGCCCGAGAGGCGTGATTGCAGGTGCCGCTCAGGTGGGTCCACCTCCCCTGCAGCGGCACTGCAGACCACGCCCCGCCACACACATCAAACACGTAAAATAAATATTTATGCACTTTTGCATTCACTTTTTGTTTTTTGTTATTTTTACACAGTGTTCTGAATGATGAACAATGGTCTACAGCCAATCTTGTGTATTATTATACAAACTTTGGTTGTAAGATTCAGATAACTATTTAATAAAAGCTAAATATTTTATATGAGAGTAAGAAAGAAAAGTATATCTTTGTGTCCACCTTTCTCTGTTAATGCCCTACCTGGCCCCCTGGCAAAAGCTTTGCTAGATCCGCCCCTGCACAGTTACCAGCTGTCAGCTACACAAAAAAAGGAGCTTGGTGTATATTTGTCTGTCAGAAACAGTTCATAACTTCCCTTCAACTCATTCATGTCACCTAAGGGTAAACCTGTTTCTCCATCACCAGTTCAGCTCTGATGATTCAGTAAGGACATCTCCTGATTTCATCTTCATGCTCCAGCAAACATCAGCTGATACTAGAAATTAAAATCAAAAGAATTCTAACAACAGCTGATCAAGCTTAAACGTGCTGCTGTTGTTTAGCACCATAAACAAACAAGAGAGAAAAGCCGATCATTGATCAGTTTCATGACTGAAGTTTCAACAGGCGAGAGAATGACAGGGGAGGCTGTCATAAAGTTCAACATCGGTAACATCGGTAACTTAGCGCGCACACAGCTGTATACAAACTCCGTAGTGCTAGCTAGCACGCAGTACGAGTTATTGTAAGTGATTGAAAAAGTCAGCACAATGAAAATAAACTACACCTAAACTCGGTTTATATCTGACCCAAATAGAGTGCAGGTCATAACTTCTTACCTGAAATTCAGTTCACCTCACGCTCCTGCCTTCGCTTTCCCTGATCCACGATTGACCTCCGCGTTAGCAAACACCAGACAATCGGCGGTAGCCTCACCGCCTTGTATGTCTCGTTCGCGGCATGTCCTTTCTGTCACACACCGGTGGATAGCTGCCCTCTGTTGTAGCTCCACCACCAAACAACTCAGTTATTTTTTCCACATCGACCAGCATCATCGGCCCATATAAACGAAAAATAAGTCCAGCTAAGACACAGACCCTTGCCGAGCGATCGGGCGATTAAACAAATTTTAGCCACCTCACTATCAGCCAAGCCTGGGTGGTTTTTCACGAAGGGTCGCTAGCCGCGCTAGCTAGCTAAGCTAGCGGCGCTAGCTAGCTAGCCAGCCGGCTATCAGCAACACGTAAGAGAACTGTTGCTAAATAAACTACACCTAAACTCGGTTTATATCTGACCCAAATAGAGTGCAGGTCATAACTTCTTACCTGAAATTCAGTTCACCTCACGCTCCTGCCTTCGCTTTCCCTGATCCACGATTGACCTCCGCGTTAGCAAACACCAGACAATCGGCGGTAGCCTCACCGCCTTGTATGTCTCGTTCGCGGCATGTCCTTTCTGTCACACACCGGTGGATAGCTGCCCTCTGTTGTAGCTCCACCACCAAACAACTCAGTTATTTTTTCCACATCGACCAGCATCATCGGCCCATATAAACGAAAAATAAGTCCAGCTAAGACACAGACCCTTGCCGAGCGATCGGGCGATTAAACAAATTTTAGCCACCTCACTATCAGCCAAGCCTGGGTGGTTTTTCACGAAGGGTCGCTAGCCGCGCTAGCTAGCTAGGCTAGCGGCGCTAGCTAGCTAGCCAGCCGGCTATCAGCAACACGTAAGAGAACTGTTGCTAAATAAACTACACCTAAACTCGGTTTATATCTGACCCAAATAGAGTGCAGGTCATAACTTCTTACCTGAAATTCAGTTCACCTCACGCTCCTGCCTTCGCTTTCCCTGATCCACGATTGACCTCCGCGTTAGCAAACACCGGACGATCGGCGGTAGCCTCACCGCCTTGTATGTCTCGTTCGCGGCATGTCCTTTCTGTCACACACCGGTGGATAGCTGCCCTCTGTTGTAGCTCCACCACCAAACAACTCAGTTATTTTTCCACATCGACCAGCATCATCGGCCCATATAAACGAAAAATAAGTCCAGCTAAGACACAGACCCTTGCCGAGCGATCGGGCGATTAAACAAATTTTAGCCACCTCACTATCAGCCAAGCCTGGGTGGTTTTTCACGAAGGGGCGCTAGCTAGCTAAGCTAGCGGCGCTAGCTAGCTAGCCGGCTATCAGCAACACTTAAAAGAATTGTCGCTAATATTGGATGTCTTGATAAAACAAGCAGATATTTGAAGTTTACACACCTACATTCTCGCCTGAAAATATCTTAAAAGTGTATTTTGTGACCTAGAAACACGAATAAAAGACATATAAAACGAAGTGGTGTCCGCCATTGTTTGACTCGGTAGAGGCATGCTATGAATTGTGGGATATGTAGTTTTCACCAAGCATGGCACCCTTTAGGCCGTACTACTCCCGGTATACCACTAGAGAGAGCCAACCCACCACAAATGAAGTCTGTTTCTATGGTGCCAAGAGCAGAATCTTTCTCAGGAGCCTAGAAATTGGCCTAAATTTGCACTAAAATCTAATATTTCAAAACTATAAAAGTTATAAACACCAAAAGTCACACCATACTAGCCCAGCTCCAGCCGCACAAAATGATGTAACATATGTACCCCTATTGTCAAACTGTTTGGCAGAGGAGCGCGGGAAAATTTTCACTAAAATATTAATATTTTAAAAACTATAATAGTCATAAACACCAAAAGTCATAGCACACCATTCCAGATCCAGCCGCACAAAATGAGGTAACATATATGAAGCTTTCTCAAAACTGCGGGGCGTGATACGTGCCGAAATTTAGGCGGAAGATGGAGAATAATAATAATAATAATAAGAATAATAAATCCGACGAATAGTAATATGTGTGCCTCTTGGCATAGGCACACATAATAAA
>NW_020327185.1:0-26509 GCF_001858045.2 Oreochromis niloticus
CTGACTTAAAAGAGTGTGAAAAACATTAGATCTATTTGATTGACCTGTATTACTCGACACTGTTGAATGTGTTACACTGTTTCTTGACATTTCATACTGCTGAATCATGAAGAGAATGTTGTGTGCAGGAGACCTTGTGTCTAGATAGAAGAAGAAGACCACATTCCATACCCCACCTTACAGAGAGCAGAAAGACAGGGAGCCGAGGTCAATAACTTAGGCGCCGTAAGAGAGAAAGAATGTGAATGTTTAGGCTTTTTGACTAGGTGGGGGCCACTAGAGGCTATAAAAGGCTGAGTAACCCGTCACCATTTTGAGACTTGCTGTGACCCTCTGCAGGCAGGTCTCCCCATCATGATGGTTCTTATGCTCTTAAAGTGTTGAATTATGGAAATAAATATTGTTGATTGAGCATTTATACACCGAGTATTGTCCTTCCTTCAGCCCAAAGATTAAAAGAACTGGGAGATTTTAACAACTTGGTGCCGTGACCCGGATCTTTGGTGCTGAGGAGGGGCAGATTTGGCCTGTGGTGAGATCGTGGGGCGAGGCGAACAGAGGGCCGGCCTAAACAGAAAGGTAAGCACAGCTTGTTGTATATAAATACCAAATGTGCATATTGGCTTTCCAAATAATCTGTTCGCTGAGTTACACGTATTTCACATTAAATTTGTCGGTGTCTGGTTTTGGCGCAAGATACTAACAACATAAGTGAGGCTGAATTCCAGTGTGTTAATGAACTGCTTCTAGCAAGATACTAATTACATACTACGTTGAGTCTAGTTGCAGCCCACTTTACCTTCCACATTTAACTTTGTCTAAGACTGGCTTCTGTAGCAATAATACATTAGAATCTTTGGAGACGCGGCCATAAGTCCAGTACATTGAATAGAGGTTTGAAGTTGGTTTATGGTGTCGGATATAAGCCTCGTTGATGCGGTCATAAAATTGGTATAAGATTAAGGTTAAGCAGATACTGGCTTACGGTGTCGGTTAAGCGCTAGCAACGCATAATGCGAAACACGTCCGTAGGTTTTGGTTATGATACGGCCGTGTTCTGGTGATGCGGCCGTAAGTGCAGTAGTGAGGGGTTGCTGGTTTCAGCACATTGAATAGAGGTTAGACGGTGGTTTATGGTGTCGGTTAAGCCTCGAGGGTTGCGGCCATAAAATTATAAGTAAAATATTTACTTCACCCCGATTAAAGGTAAAGCAGACCTGGTTTATGGTGTCGGTTTTGAGCCTCGGGACGAGCATCACTTTTACGATGCGATTTTGCCCCGTGGTGGCGGTCATAAGCGCAGTGAAAGGGGTACCTGGTGTATGGTGCGGTTGTGCTTCGGAAGAGTTCTAACAGTTGAGCTTAAGAGTTTCTGTGTAAATTTCCGCTGATGAAAAGCGCTCTCTGTGGGTCTCACTGCTGGTGAGGCGCGCTCTGGGCGTGTGTGTGTGAGGCGCGCTCTGGGCGTTGTGTGTTGAGGCGCGCTCTGGTGCTGCTCTGTGTGTGAGGCGCGCTCTGGGTGTGTTTCCGTGTGTGAAGCGTGAACACAGTGACAGTGGCGGTTGATGTGTGATTAGGAGGACACTAGAGTAAAGACACATTTTAGGATCAAAGGTTGATACCTAGTGTACCTGTGGAAATTAATTTTGTTCAAGGTGTGGCAACCCCCCTGTCTGTGGACGCACAGGCCGGTCCAGCGTCGTCTGGGTGCCGAGGTGGCGACTTGGGAACTGAGGACTCCCGCATAGCTACAGAATAACACTGGAACGGCGTGTAATCACGGGTTCACATTTATTCTGGAATAGACCAAGACACATTTTGCGATCAAAGTTGAGTTCTATAGTAGTCAAAAAGAAAACCGAGGTTAAGTCCTTATTTCTTAAAATAGAGGTTAGAGTCCTCATTTCAGTGACGTTTCAGTGGTTGAAATTGTTGTGTGCCTGTCCCCTGATAGCGTGAATTAAATAAGAGGGAATTTGGAGCCACATAGAGACAGACGGGCATAATTGGGTGCATTACTCTGTGGTGTAATCTTAATAAAAAAAAAAAAAAGGAGTGAGAGATAGTAAGAGGTGTGTAGTGGAGAATTATTGAGAAGCAGAGAGAGGAATGTTTGGGAGACTGGCGTGCAGTTTGCGCTGTCAAGGGGCGTGTTGCCTGCTATCTGTTTAACAGTGATGAAAATGATATTAAATAAATCTCTTAGTGTGTTAATACAGGAAGCTACGGACCTGGACCAACTGCCCCACAAGCACAGCGGCCGAAGCAAAATTATAAGTAAGGGGAACCACACCAGCACGAATCAGCAGCTGTGAAACAGACAGCAGCGAGGAAGAATTAGAGGAGAAATTAAGGTTTTAAGAACACATGAAATTGGGGTGAATTTTGGGGCCAACGGACTTGTGGAGGTGGGAAGGCGTCCGGAGCATTACAACAAAAGGTGAAACAGAAACACACACGAGCAGAGAATGTGAGAGAAAGGCTCCTTTAAGGTAACGCCTAGTTGGGTTAAAAGTTAAAAAAAAAAAACAAAGAAGAAAATGACCTGCTACAAATGCACACACATGCAATGAAAAAACAGCTTACACTCATGAACATGTGAGATTTCCAGCAAGGTCAAAGTAGCAAATTAACATACTTCTGTGTTAAATGATGAAGTTTATCCATTACTAACAAATAAACCCTCTGGGTTGCAGGACAAAAATTTAGCTTAAAGAAAAAGAAAATAAAGAGACTGGTATGACCAACCAGTGATGAAACAACAAATTTAGTGGTTAACAGTCAAATTGTGAGATGTTTTCTGATGATTGAACAACACAAGTGATTACTGACGGAAAGAAATTTCTCTTTTGTGAGTTTAAACATGATCTTAAGAATTTGAACATGTGCATGTTGTCCTGTCAACTTGGTGGGTTATCAGTTGATTATAGTATGGGGAAAAGAAAAAAAAACCAAAAGGGGAAGAGAAGGCTGACACAGGGCCTGGCCTGGTGTTTCTCCCTCTCGTTGTAACACAGCCAACACAACATCATTTTCCTGTTTGTACACTTCTGTTTGTTTTGTTTTGTTTTGTTTTGTTTTTGTTTTTCTCTTATGTTTAATTACAGGCTGCTTGCCGGCCTGAAAGCCGAGGCTGACCTGGACTCCTGCTCTCCCCTCTACGTGACCCTGACCAAATGCTGCAACAGCTGGACCCACAACAACAACCTGAAAGGTCAACAGTGCTGCAGGAATGCGATCTCATGCAGCAGAGACGGAGAGCACTAAAACCTAAGCCCGGTTCACTACACGGGGAAAATTCTCCGACAGCTTCAGCTGACAGAGCTGTGACGAGACGCCTGCCAAGCCCGAATGAAAAGTAAGGCCGAACAAAAGAATGCTGATCTTGATAACTCTGCATTAACACTGTGCAGGACAGTGATGGACCAACACGGCAGCGAAAAGGGCGTGACCGAGACCGAAGGACAACTGAGGTCAAAAGGCACCTCAGAATGAACAAAAACACAGAAGAAGATGCAGGTTTCACCTACGGTGAGCATGGACACTGGAGAAAGGACTGCCCCAATTGGGGTTAGAACCAGGACGGACTGAACTTTGAACAGCAGCAGCAGCAATGGTCGCAAACAGACTGAAAGGAGGAGGGCAGGACCCCAGGGCATGCTTCAGGCTGTGGTTTACCCAAGACACCAGAACAGGAAAGTGATGAACACACACACACACACACATTGAAATGCTGATTCACTGAGAAGTGATCCACACACATACACATACACATGCACACGCTTGTGCAACGAAGAGTGATGCGCACACACACATACACGCTGATGCAATGAAGAATGCTTTGCTAACAAATGCTTATGCTGATATGCAAAATGCTGCACACAAATATCCCAATATATAATTTTTATGAGGAGCCATTGATTACCATGATTATTAGAATGTGTTTATGTCACCCAAAGAGCATTTATGTAGATTTAAGGAATAAGGTCTGAAACAGTTTGGTTATGAAAACAATGTCTGTGCGTGATGTCTGTTTATGGCTCAAGGCCTTCACTGAATTCTTTGCTGTGCTTCACACAGCCTGGTGAGGAGCAGTGGCACAGAGTGAAAATGATGAATTAATAGTGTAAGTTTTAGGTCGGAGTATGGCATTTTCTGTGATTGAGATTTAATTCAAGGAGGAACAAACGGTGTTACGCCACCTGAGGTTCTCATTCCCACACAATATTGTCCCGGCAGGAAGCAAAACGTTCCTGTGAATTTCTGGTTGACTTTTGGGTTTTGCTTAGCGCTAGCTTGATTTTATCAGTGAGCTTTGGCTTGTGTTCTTCTCTAACTAAGAGAGAGATGATTTTATGTTTGGACATGTCTGCAACGGGCCCTAGTTTGTGTTGTTTTTATTAGTATTTTGTTGGTTACGTCTGTTTTCGGTTTTGTTACAGTGCACTGAGATAAGAACATCTGAGAGGTGTGATCCACCGATGGTGATATTTTGTGGGTTCATGATTTAACAATCAGCTCTTTAAACCAGGCCTGAAAAATTGAAATTTAAAGCGCTATAAAATATTATTACTGTAAACAGTTGCAAAGTGTGCTTCTCCATGATTGTAATTGGCTTGAGAGAAATTCACTTATATGGGACACTGATCACGTGAGAAGTCCTGAGTCTAAAAGGATTGCAGCGAGTCAATCCAGTCCAAAAACAAGGAATTGTTTTCCTTTAAAATGATGACGTCATCTTGCTGGTGATGGATGCTCGAATAGGTCGCGCGTGAGACTCCATTATCAGCAACATCTGGTATGAATGGGTGTGAATGAATGCATGTGACTGGACTGTGATGGACGGACTAAAAGTTTTGACTGACTTGATACTGAGACAATGACTGCACCAACTTTAGGATTAGTAAATGCCAACAAACAATTCACCTAGCCGGCAAGAGGAGGGTGGATGCTTCGCTTTGTTTTGTTTTGTTTTTGCAGGAGCAGGAGGATAAGAGAGACTGAAGAGGAGACGGTAGCTTCACATGAGAGTGTGGAACTGCAGATTTAACCCTTTGGTTGCTAATTTTGAGTTCTGAGATATGATGTCACTAACCTTCTCTTTTAATTTTCTAGCTCCGATGAATTGACACATGGGAGTGTGTCAAAAAGGGGGAAGTTGAGTCTGAACATCAAACAATGGTTTTATGAACAGTTTATGACCTTATTTGTGTTTAATAATTTAGGTATGGTAAAACTTAAGCTTAGGGTATGTTAGACTTAGAAATGGTTCATTAATTTTGATTTCTTTTACACACACATAGATTATGATTAGAATAAGTCCCTGGGTCAGAGAGTCCTGAACATAATATATAATAGATTATCAAGGCTAGGGAGAGAGGTGTTTTGGTTTTCTGTCTCTTGCAGAGAAAGGAACAGACACCAGACGAGGACACGGAGATATGAGGACCCTTCACAGCAGAGACAGACGTAGGGACTCCCGAGACAACAACTGGGGTCAAGTGTCATGGCGTTTGGGCTCCTTGAGAAGATGGATCCCATAAACACAGCAATAACCCTGGAACACCAGACCAACGAGGTTCGAGAGGATCTTGGTAAAAAGGGGACACGGCGGTGACCCCAAAATACACAGATCTTTGTTTGAAATCGGGCAGAATAATCCCCTGATCTGTGCACCGACTAAAGGGTGGTCTAACCCCGGAGGTCGAAGAAAGAAGCTGAGAATCACCCAACTGGAAGATACTGGTAGCTGCAGCAATAAAATAAAGGTTAAAAGCTCCTGAGACAGAGGTTCTGGTCTGAGTATATTTGAAAGGTATAAGGTGGCACCAAAATGGGAGTGGGAAACTGTAGCACCAAAATAAAGCTGTGGGAGAACTGGGAGTGATGGGAGTGTCATCTGTAACTGCTGTTATGGTTGTAAATCTAATTTTTCTTGCATCTGAACTGCGCAAACACAGAGGTCATCCCATATATGGTCCACCCGTTAAAGGGGACAGAGGGCCTCAGGACCAAGAAGAACTGGACCTTGTAACGCTGGAGTGTATGTTATAAGTGATCTCTTTTTAAGAGATCAAAAGGGGGAATTGTGAGATTATTCTGTTATCATATGTTACCTTATATCTGTAATCAAAGTAGTTGAATTATGATACTGCTGTAGATCATATTATACCCCTTAATATAGAGTGTGTGATCAGTATGTAGTTTTAGTTTGCATTATACTTCTGACTTAAAAGAGTGTGAAAAACATTAGATCTATTTGATTGACCTGCATTACTCAACACTGTTGAATGTGTTACACTGTTTCTTGACATTTCATATTGCTGAATCATGAAGAGAATGTTGGGTGCAGAAGGCCTTGTTGTTCTGATAGCAGAAGAGACGACCACATTCCATACCCCCACCTTTACAGAGAGCAGAAAGACAGGGAGCCGAGGTCATAACTTAGGCGCCGTGAGAGAGAAAACATGTGAATGTTTAGGGTTTTATGACTAGGTGGGGGCTACTAGAGGCTATAAAAGGCTGACTAACCCGTCACCATTTGAGACTTGCTGTGACCCTCTGCAGGCAACTCTCCCCATCATGATGGTTCTATGCTCTTAAGTGTTGAATTATATGGAAATAAATATTGTTGATTGAGCATTTATACACCGAGTATTGTCCTTCCTTCAGCCCAAAGATTAAAAGAACTGGGAGATTTTAACACTTTATGGACTTGGTGAAAATCGCCTTATTTTGGCGAGACAGTGCGTTTCTCGCTATTACATGCATTTGAATGTAGTTCTCGCCTGAAACACATTATGGGTTTTCATTTTGTGAATAACTTGAAAATCTTAGCTCAAACAGCTGCAAAAGCTATTTCCCCAGCATGGAAATGCTGAATTCTATAAGGCCAAGCCTGAAATATGTGTGTCCGAGTCTCCTATCAAAAGTTACAGCTGTCTTTATGGACTTGGTGAAAATCGCCTTATTTCGGCGAGACAGTGCGTTTCTCGCCTGAAACACATTATGGTTTCATTTTGTGAATAACTTGAAATCTTAGCTCAAACAGCTGCAAAACCTATTTCCCCAGCATGGAAATGCTGAATTCTATAAGGCCAAGCCTGAAATATGTGTGTCCGAGTCTCCTATCAAAGTTACAGCTGTCTTTATGGACTTGGTGAAAATCGCCTATTTCGGCGAGACAGTGCGTTCTCGCCTGAACACATTATGGGTTTTCATTTTGTGAATAACTTGAAAATCTTAGCTCAAACAGCTGCAAAACCTATTTCCCCAGCATGGAAATGCTGAATTCTATAAGGCCAAGCCTGAAATATGTGTGTCCGAGTCTCCTATCAAAAGTTACAGCTGTCTTTATGGACTTGGTGAACATCGCCTTATTTCGGCGAGACAGTGCGTTTCTCGCCTGAAACACATTATGGGTTTTCATTTTGTGAATAACTTGAAAATCTTAGCTCAAAAGCTGCAAAACGTATTTCCCCAGCATGGAAATGCTGAATTCTATAAGGCCAAGCCTGAATATGTGTGTCCGAGTCTCCTATCAAAAGTTACAGCTGTCTTTATGGACTTGGTGAAAATCGCCTTATTCATTTCGGCGAGACAGTGCGTTTCTCGCCTGAAACACATTATGGGTTTTCATTTTGTGAATAACTTGAAAATCTTAGCTCAAACAGCTGCAAAACCTATTTCCCCAGCATGGAAATGCTGAATTCTATAAGGCCAAGCCTGAAATATGTGTGTCCGCGTCTCCTGTCAAAAGTTACAGCTGTCTTTATGGACTTGGTGAAAATCGCTTTATTTCGGCGAGACAGTGCGTTTCTCGCCTGAAACACATTATGGGTTTTCATTTTGTGAATAACTTGAAAATCTTAGCTCAAAAGCTGCAAAACCTATTTCCCCAGCATGGAAATGCCGAATTCTATAAGGCCAAGCCTGAAATATGTGTGTCCGAGTCTCCTATCAAAAGTTACAGCTGTCTTTATGGACTTGGTGAAAATCGCCTTATTTCGGCGAGACAGTGCGTTTCTCGCCTGAAACACATTATGGGTTTTCATTTTGTGAATAACTTGAAAATCTTAGCTCAAAAAGCTGCAAAACCTATTTCCCCAGCATGGAAATGCCGAATTCTATAAGGCCAAGCCTGAAATATGTGTGTCCGAGTCTCCTATCAAAAGTTACAGCTGTATTTATGGACTTGGTGAAAATCGCCTTATTTCGGCGAGACAGTGCGTTTCTCGCCTGAAACACATTATGGGTTTTCATTTTGTGAATAACTTGAAAATCTTAGCTCAAACAGCTGCAAAACCTATTTCCCCAGCATGGAAATGCTGAATTCTATAGGCCAAGCCTGAATATGTGTGTCCGAGTCTCCTATCAAAAGTTACAGCTGTCTTTATGGACTTGGTGAAATCGCCTTATTTCGGCGAGACAGTGCGTTTCTCGCTATTACATGCTTTGAATGGAGTTCTCGCCTGAACACATTATGGGTTTTCATTTTGTGAATAACTTGAAAATCTTAGCTCAAACAGCTGCAAAACCTATTTCCCCAGCATGGAATGCTGAATCTATAAGGCCAAGCCTGAAATATGTGTGTCCGAGTCTCCTATCAAAAGTTACAGCTGTCTTTATGGACTTGGTGAAAATCGCCTTATTTTGGCGAGACAGTGCGTTTCTCGCTATTACATGCATTTGAATGTAGTTCTCGCCTGAAACACATTATGGGTTTTCATTTTGTGAATAACTTGAAAATCTTAGCTCAAACAGCTGCAAAAGCTATTTCCCAGCATGGAAATGCTGAATCTATAAGGCCAAGCCTGAATATGTGTGTCCGAGTCTCCTATCAAAGTTACAGCTGTCTTATGGACTTGGTGAAAATCGCCTTATTTCGGCGAGACAGTGCGTTTTTCGCTATTACATGCATTTGAATGGCGTTCTCGCCTGAAACACATTATGGTTTTCATTTTGTGAATAACTTGAAAATCTTAGCTCAAACAGCTGCAAAACCTATTTCCCCAGCATGGAAATGCTGAATTCTATAAGGCCAAGCCTGAAATATGTGTGTCCGAGTCTCCTATCAAAGTTACAGCTGTCTTTATGGACTTGGTGAAAATCGCCTTATTTCGGCGAGACAGTGCGTTTCTCGCCTGAAACACATTATGGGTTTTCATTTGTGAATAAGTTGAAAATCTTAGCTCAAACAGCTGCAAAACCTATTTCCCCAGCATGGAAATGCTGATTCTATAAGGCCAAGCCTGAAATATGTGTGTCCGAGTCTCCTATCAAAAGTTACAGCTGTCTTTATGGACTTGGTGAACATCGCCTTATTTCGGCGAGACAGTGCGTTTCTCGCCTGAAACACATTATGGGTTTTCATTTGTGAATAACTTGAAAATCTTAGCTCAAAAAGCTGCAAAACCTATTTCACCAGCATGGAAATGCCGAATTCTATAAGGCCAAGCCTGAAATATGTGTGTCCGAGTCTCCTATCAAAAGTTACAGCTGTCTTTATGGACTTGGTGAAAATCGCCTTATTTCGGCGAGACAGTGCGTTTCTCGCCTGAAACACATTATGGGTTTTCATTTTGTGAATAACTTGACAATCGTAGCTCAAACAGCTGCAAAACCTATTTCCCCAGCATGGAAATCCCGAATTCTATAAGGCCAAGCCTGAAATTTGTGTGTCCGTGTCTCCTGTCAAAAGTTACAGCTGTCCTTATGGACTTGGTGAAAATCGCCTTATTTCGGCGAGACAGTGCGTTTCTCGCCTGAAACACATTATGGGTTTTCATTTTGTGAATAACTTGAAAATCTAAGCTCAAACAGCTGCAAAACCTATTTCCCCAGCATGGAAATGCTGAATTCTATAAGGCCAAGACTGAAATTTGTGTGTCCGCGTCTCCTGTCAAAAGTTATAGCTGTCTTTATGGACTTGGTGAAAATCGCCTTATTTCGGCGAGACAGTGCGTTTCTCGCCTGAAACACATTATGGGTTTTCATTTTGTGAATAACTTGAAAATCTTAGCTCAAAAAGCTGCAAAACCTATTTCACCAGCATGGAAATGCCGAATTCTATAAGGCCAAGCCTGAAATATGTGTGTCCGAGTCTCCTATCAAAAGTTACAGCTGTCTTTATGGACTTGGTGAAAATCGCCTTATTTCGGCGAGACAGTGCGTTTCTCGCCTGAAACACATTATGGGTTTTCATTTTGTGAATAACTTGAAAATCTTAGCTCAAACAGCTGCAAAACCTATTTCCCCAGCATGGAAATGCTGAATTCTATAAGGCCAAGCCTGAAATATGTGTGTCCGAGTCTCCTATCAAAAGTTACAGCTGTCTTTATGGACTTGGTGAAAATCGCCTTATTTCGGCGAGACAGTGCGTTTTCGCTATTACATGATTGAATGGCGTCGCCTGAAACACATTATGGGTTTTCATTTTGTGAATAACTTGAAAATCTAGCTCAAACAGCTGCAAAACCTATTTCCCCAGCATGGAAATGCTGAATTCTATAAGGCCAAGCCTGAAATATGTGTGTCCGAGTCTCCTATCAAAAGTTACAGCTGTCTTTATGGACTTGGTGAAAATCGCCTTATTTCGGCGAGACAGTGCGTTTCTCGCCTGAAACACATTATGGGTTTTCATTTTGTGAATAACTTGAAAATCTTAGCTCAAACAGCTGCAAAACCTATTTCCCCAGCATGGAAATGCTGAATTCTATAAGGCCAAGCCTGAAATATGTGTGTCCGAGTCTCCTATCAAAAGTTACAGCTGTCTTTATGGACTTGGTGAACATCGCCTTATTTCGGCGAGACAGTGCGTTTCTCGCCTGAAACACATTATGGGTTTTCATTTTGTGAATAACTTGAAAATCTTAGCTCAAAAAGCTGCAAAACCTATTTCACCAGCATGGAAATGCCGAATTCTATAAGGCCAAGCCAGAAATATGTGTGTCCGAGTCTCCTATCAAAGTTACAGCTGTCTTTATGGACTTGGTGAAAATCGCCTTATTTGGCGAGACAGTGCGTTTCTCGCTATTACATGCATTTGAATGTAGTTCTCGCCTGAAACACATTATGGGTTTTCATTTTGTGAATAACTTGAAAATCTTAGCTCAAACAGCTGCAAAAGCTATTTCCCCAGCATGGAAATGCTGAATTCTATAAGGCCAAACCTGAAATATGTGTGTCCGAGTCTCCTATCAAAAGTTACAGCTGTCTTTATGGACTTGGTGAAAATCGCCTTATTTCGGCGAGACAGTGCGTTTTCGCTTAAATACATTATGCGTCTCGCCTGAAACACATTATGGGTTTTCATTTTGTGAATAACTTGAAAATCTTAGCTCAAACAGCTGCAAAACCTATTTCCCCAGCATGGAAATGCTGAATTCTATAAGGCCAAGCCTGAAATATGTGTGTCCGAGTCTCCTATCAAAAGTTACAGCAGTCTTTATGGACTTGGTGAAAATCGCCTTATTTCGGCGAGACAGTGCGTTTCTCACCTGAAACACATTATGGGTTTTCATTTTGTGAATAAGTTGAAAATCTTAGCTCAAACAGCTGCAAAACCTATTTCCCCAGCATGGAAATGCTGAATTCTATAAGGCCAAGCCTGAAATATGTGTGTCCGAGTCTCCTATCAAAAGTTACAGCTGTCTTTATGGACTTGGTGAAAATCGCCTTATTTCGGCGAGACAGTGCGTTTCTCGCCTGAAACACATTATGGGTTTTCATTTTGTGAATAACTTGAAAATCTTAGCTCAAACAGCTGCAAAACCTATTTCCCCAGCATGGAATGCTGAATTCTATAAGGCCAAGCCTGAAATATGTGTGTCCGAGTCTCCTATCAAAAGTTACAGCTGTCTTTATGGACTTGGTGAAAATCGCCTTATTTCGGCGAGACAGTGCGTTTCTCGCCTGAAACACATTATGGGTTTTCATTTTGTGAATAACTTGAAAATCTTAGCTCAAAAAGCTGCAAAACCTATTTCCCCAGCATGGAAATGCTGAATTCTATAAGGCCAAGCCTGAAATTTGTGTGTCCGCGTCTCCTGTCAAAAGTTACAGCTGTCTTTATGGACTTGGTGAACATCGCCTTATTTCGGCGAGACAGTGCGTTTCTCGCCATAAACACATTATGGGTTTTCATTTTGTGAATAACTTGAAAATCTTAGCTCAAAAAGCTGCAAAACCTATTTCCCCAGCATGGAAATGCCGAATTCTATAAGGCCAAGCCTGAAATATGTGTGTCCGAGTCTCCTATCAAAAGTTACAGCTGTCTTTATGGACTTGGTGAAAATCGCCTTATTTTGGCGAGACAGTGCGTTTCTCGCCTGAAACACATTATGGGTTTTCATTTTGTGAATAACTTGAAAATCTTAGCTCAAACAGCTGCAAAACCTATTTCCCCAGCATGGAAATGCTGAATTCTATAAGGCCAAGCCTGAAATATGTGTGTCCGAGTCTCCTATCAAAAGTTACAGCTGTCTTTATGGACTTGGTGAAAATCGCCTTATTTTGGCGAGACAGTGCGTTTCTCGCTATTACATGCATTTGAATGGCGTTCTCGCCTGAAACACATTATGGGTTTTCATTTGTGAATAACTGAAAATCTTAGCTCAAACAGCTGCAAAACCTATTTCCCCAGCATGGAAATGCTGAATTCTATAAGGCCAAGCCTGAATATGTGTGTCCGAGTCTCCTATCAAAAGTTACAGCTGTCTTTATGGACTTGGTGAAAATCGCCTTATTTCGGCGAGACAGTGCGTTTCTCGCCTGAAACACATTATGGTTTTCATTTGTGAATAACTTGAAAATCTTAGCTCAAAAAGCTGCAAAACCTATTTCCCCAGCATGGAAATGCCGAATTCTATAAGGCCAAGCCTGAAATATGTGTGTCCGAGTCTCCTATCAAAAGTTACAGCTGTCTTTATGGACTTGGTGAAAATCGCCTTATTTTGGCGAGACAGTGCGTTTCTCGCCTGAAACACATTATGGGTTTTCATTTTGTGAATAACTTGAAAATCTTAGCTCAAACAGCTGCAAAACCTATTTCCCCAGCATGGAAATGCTGAATTCTATAAGGCCAAGCCTGAAATATGTGTGTCCGAGTCTCCTATCAAAAGTTACAGCTGTCTTTATGGAGTTGGTGAAAATCGCCTTATTTTGGCGAGACAGTGCGTTTCTCGCTATTACATGCATTGAATGGAGTTCTCGCCTGAAACACATTATGGGTTTTCATTTTGTGAATAACTTGAAAATCTTAGCTCAAACAGCTGCAAAAGCTATTTCCCCAGCATGGAAATGCTGAATTCTATAAGGCCAATCCTGAAATATGTGTGTCCGAGTCTCCTATCAAAAGTTACAGCTGTCTTTATGGACTTGGTGAAAATCGCCTTATTTCAGCGAGACAGTGCGTTTCTCGCCTGAAACACATTATGGGTTTTCATTTGTGAATAACTTGAAAATCTTAGCTCAAAAAGCTGCAAAACCTATTTCCCCAGCATGGAAATGACGAATTCTATAAGGCCAAGCCTGAAATATGTGTGTCCGAGTCTCCTATCAAAAGTTACAGCTGTCTTTATGGACTTGGTGAAAATCGCCTTATTTCGGTGAGACAGTGCGTTTCTCGCCTGAAACACATTATGGGTTTTCATTTTGTGAATAACTTGAAAATCTTAGCTCAAAAAGCTGCAAAACCTATTTCCCCAGCATGGAAATGCTGAATTCTATAAGGCCAAGCCTGAAATTTGTGTGTCCGCGTCTCCTGTCAAAAGTTACAGCTGTCTTTATGGACTTGGTGAAAATCGCCTTATTTCGGCGAGACAGTGCGTTTCTCGCCTGAAACACATTATGGGTTTTCATTTTGTGAATAACTTGAAAATCTTAGCTCAAAAAGCTGCAAAACCTATTTCCCCAGCATGGAAATGCGAATTCTATAAGGCCAAGCCTGAAATATGTGTGTCCGAGTCTCCTATCAAAAGTTACAGCTGTCTTTATGGACTTGGTGAAAATCGCCTTATTTCGGCGAGACAGTGCGTTTCTCGCCTGAAACACATTATGGTTTTCATTTGTGATAACTTGAAAATCTTAGCTCAAACAGCTGCAAAACCTATTTCCCCAGCATGGAATGCTGAATTCTATAAGGCCAAGCCTGAAATATGTGTGTCCGAGTCTCCTATCAAAAGTTACAGCTGTCTTTATGGACTTGGTGAAAATCGCTTATTTGGCGAGACAGTGCGTTTCTCGCATTACATGCATTTGAATGGAGTTCTCGCCTGAAACACATTAGGGGTTTTCATTTGTGAATAACTTGAAAATCGTAGCTCAAACAGCTGCAAAGCTATTTCCCCAGCATGGAAATGCTGAATCTATAAGGCCAAGCCTGAAATATGTGTGTCCGAGTCTCCTTTCAAAAGTTAAAGCTGTCTTTATGGACTTGGTGAAAGTCGCCTTATTTCGGCGAGACAGTGCGTTTCTCGCTATTACATGCATTTGAATGGTTCTCGCCTGAAACACATTATGGGTTTCTTTTGTGAATAACTTGAAAATCTTAGCTCAAACAGCTGCAAACCTATTTCCCAGCATGGAAATGCTGAATTCTATAAGGCCAAGCCTGAAATATGTGTGTCCGAGTCTCCTATCAAAAGTTACAGCTGTCTTTATGGACTTCGTGAAAATCACCTTATTTCGGCGAGACAGTGCGTTTCTCGCTATACATGCATTGATGCGTTCTCGCCTGAAACACATTATGGGTTTCATTTTGTGAATAACTGAAAATCGTAGATAAACAGCTGCAAAACCTATTTCCCAGCATGGAAATGCTGATTCTATAAGGCCAAGCCTGAAATATGTGTGTCCGAGTCTCCTATCAAAAGTTACAGCTGTCTTTATGGACTTGGTGAAAATCGCCTTATCTCGGCGAGACAGTGCGTTTCTCGCCTGAAACACATTATGGGTTTTCATATTGTGAATAACTTGAAAATCTTAGCTCAAAAGCTGCAAAACCTATTTCCCCAGCATGGAAATGCTGAATTCTATAAGGCCAAGCCTGAAATTTGTGTGTCCGCGTCTCCTGTCAAAAGTTACAGCTGTCTTTATGGACTTGGTGAACATCGCCTTATTTCGGCGAGACAGTGCGTTCTCGCCTGAAACACATTATGGGTTTTCATTTTGTGAATAACTTGAAAATCTTAGCTCAAACAGCTGCAAACCTATTTCCCCAGCATGGAAATGCGAATTCTATAAGGCCAAGCCTGAAATATGTGTGTCCGAGTCTCCTATCAAAAGTTACAGCTGTCTTATGGACTTGGTGAAAATCGCCTTATTTTGGCGAGACAGTGCGTTTCTCACCTGAAACACATTATGGGTTTTCATTTGTGAATAACTTGAAAATCTTAGCTCAAACAGCTGCAAAACCTATTCCCCAGCATGGAAATGCTGAATTCTATAAGGCCAAGCCTGAAATATGTGTGTCCGAGTCTCCTATCAAAAGTTACAGCTGTCTTTATGGACTTGGTGAAAATCGCCTTATTTGGCGAGACAGTGCGTTTCTCGCTATAAGCATTTGATGGAGTTCTCGCCTGAAACACATTATGGGTTTTCATTTTGTGAATAACTTGAAAATCGTAGCTCAAACAGCTGCAAAGCTATTTCCCCAGCATGGAAATGCTGAATTCTATAAGGCCAAGCCTGAAATATGTGTGTCCGAGTCTCCTATCAAAAGTTACAGCTGTCTTTATGGACTTGGTGAAAATCGCCTTATTTCGGCGAGACAGTGCGTTTCTCGCCTGAAACACATTATGGGTTTTCATTTTGTGAATAACTTGAAAATCTTAGCTCAAAAAGCTGCAAAACCTATTTCCCCAGCATGGAAATGCCGAATTCTATAAGGCCAAGCCTGAAATATGTGTGTCCGAGTCTCCTATCAAAAGTTACAGCTGTCTTTATGGACTTGGTGAAAATCGCCTTATTTCGGTGAGACAGTGCGTTTCTCGCCTGAAACACATTATGGGTTTTCATTTTGTGAATAACTTGAAAATCTTAGCTCAAACAGCTGCAAAACCTATTTCCCAGCATGGAAATGCTGAATTCTATAAGGCCAAGCCTGAAATATGTGTGTCCGAGTCTCCTATCAAAAGTTACAGCTGTCTTTATGGACTTGGTGAAAATCACCTTATTTCGGCGAGACAGTGCGTTTCTCGCTATACATGCATTTGATGGAGTTCTCGCCTGAAACACATTATGGGTTTTCATTTTGTGAATAACTTGAAAATCTTAGCTCAAACAGCTGCAAAACCTATTTCCCCAGCATGGAAATGCTGAATTCTATAAGGCCAAGCCTGAAATATGTGTGTCCGAGTCTCCTATCAAAAGTTACAGCTGTCTTTATGGACTTGGTGAAAATCGCCTTATTTCGGCGAGACAGTGCGTTTCTCGCCTGAAACACATTATGGGTTTTCATTTTGTGAATAACTGAAAATCTTAGCTCAAACAGCTGCAAAACCTATTTCCCCAGCATGGAAATGCTGAATTCTATAAGGCCAAGCCTGAAATATGTGTGTCCGAGTCTCCTATCAAAAGTTACAGCTGTCTTTATGGACTTAGTGAAAATCGCTTATTTCGCCAGACAGTGCGTTTCTCACTATTACATGTATTTGAATGGAGTTCTCGCCTGAAACACATTATGGGTTTCATTTTGTGAAAATCTTAGCTCATACAGCTGCAAAACCTATTTCCCCCAGCATGGAAATGCTGAATTCTATAAGGCCAAGTATAATGGAGAGAATGTTGTCTCCGGGAGTTTAGCTGATTTGATTTAGAGCGGCAAGGTATGGTGGGTGTGTTCCGGTCAAAGAACACAGAGGCAGCTTCCAAGTTTAGGAGATTTATTCAGCTGTGGTCTGTAGTAACGATACATAAAGCAACTATCAGTACACATAAAACATTCAACATGCCCAGACATTATTCTAGCACAGAGATAGCACAAGGAACTGTATTCAGCACTCATATATAACATTAACAACTTCAACAATTACACAAGACTTACAATAGCATTAACTAGCTTAGTAGCTTATTAGCATATTAGCGTATTAGCATAGGATACATTAGCATAGTCACGAGGAACAAATACACACAATAGCATCTGACATACAGAACATCATGTAAACAGAACCCACCTTCTGGCATTCACACACAGCAATAAACCAAACCCACGAGATGCTGGTGAGAGGACAAAAGGAAAAGGCTGGCTATTAGCAGCTACAAAGGCAGACTAGCAGCACACGGCACAGAGTGGTGCATTCAAGGAGCGTCAGCGTAGTTATGGTGAGTTCATTGACGTAGGACATATCAATTTCCACAGCACAAACACTTATTTATAAACAAACCATAACACTTCAACCAAGCAAATAACATATAAACAGTGGGCTTTCTAACACAAGCCTGAAATATGTGTGTCCGAGTCTTCTATCAAAGTTACAGCTGTCTTGTGGACTTAGTGAAATCGCCTTATTTCGGCGAGACAGTGCGTTTCTCGCTATTACTTGCATTTGAATGGAGTTCTCGCCTGAAACACATTATGGGTTTTCATTTTGTGAATAACTTGAAAATCTAGCTCAACAGCTGCAAAGCCTATTCCCCAGCATGGAAATGCTGAATTCTATAAGGCCAAGCCTGAAATATGTGTGTCCGAGTCTTCTATCAACAGTTACAGCTGTCTTGTGGACTTAGTGAAAATCGCCTTATTTCGGCGAGACAGTGCGTTTCTCGCTATTACATGCTTTGAATGGAGTTCTCGCCTGAAACACATTATGGGTTTTCATTTTGGTGAATAACTTGAAAATCTTAGCTCATAGTGCTGCAAAACCTGTTTGCCCGACACGGGATACTGAATTCTATAAGATAAAGCACTAAATATGTGTATCTGAGTCTTCTATCAAAAGTTGCAGCATCTTCATGAAGGTGTATTAAAAATGATTTATTTCGCCAAGACAGTGCGTTTCTTGCTATTACATGCATTTGAAAGGAGTTCCCGCCCGAAACAAAGTATACGTTTTCATCTTTTGAATAACTGAAATCTTAGCTCAAACTGCTGCAAAACCTGTTTGCCCGACACGGGGATACAGAACTCTATAAGAAAAGCCATAATATGTGTGCCTTAGTCTTCTATCAAAAGTTACAGCTATCTTTATGTAACAAGTGTCACCTGGCAGTTTCTTGCTCTCTGCCAGGTGATTGGCTGAAGAGCTGTGAAAAGGTAGTTTGTGTGTGGGGTGAAGTCAGCGCTCTTCTGTGGAAAAAACAGAGGCGATTAATTCACTCAGGTGCGAGTGGGTATACTGTCGTAAGAGACTTTTGCCATTTTGTTGGATCATTTGTTATTGTAGGTGCCCATTTTTAATGTGGTCGTTGGACTTTTTTAGTGTGACCACCAGTGTTGGTCAGTTAGTTGAAAAAAGTAATCAGTAACTAATTACTGATTACTTCCCAAAAAGTAACCCGTACTTTACTGATTACTTATTTTCAAAAGTAATTAATTACTTAGTTACTTAGTTACTTTTTAAAAACATGATTACAACCTGAATAGTAATAAAGCGATAGATCTTCAGCCCAATCTACTTTTTCTGCATAATCATCATACAAAATGTAATCAAATGGAAAAGTTCTTTTTAAAACTTGTTTTATTTGTTTTAATCTTTTACTTATGCATCAAGCAAAATTAAATTATATGCACATCTGTGACTGGAAGAAATTTGTTTAACATTTAACCAATTTCTGCACATTCCAGCACATAAATAAAATATGTTTTTGTGTTTACATTCACTCTTTCAAATAGATGCAAGTAAACACAGCAGAAAATAAATAAAATCAAAGACTAGCGGTCCTGTTGCTCTATTTTCACCTATAAAGCAGGACTGGGGTAGGCGGAGGTTTACCCTGGTGCAGATGTGCCGCAGCGGTCAGTGGAAGAATCCGCGAGTTTCTCTGTGATTTTCACATTACGTCGTAGTGCACTCGTGCTTACTTGGAAGTTTAGGGTTTAAAAGAAGTTTTCTTCCCACACAGTGAACAGTGGACACTAATGTTTTTGTCACTTTTTATGGAATCAAACTCAAAGTAAGGTCAGTACGCTGCATGCTCATACTCTCTCGCGCACTCGATATATTCGTTACTCGTTACTTGAAAAAAGTAATCAGATTACAGTAACGTGTTACAAGTAACGCGTTACTGCCCATCTCTGGTGACCACGAATTTTAATAGAAGAATTGATCAAGCGTAGATCGACTGCGCGCAGGGAAACTGATCAATATTGTAGGTATATGAGTGTTTGTTTTAGCTTTATGATTTTGAATGGTTTCATAAAATTGATATTTATTGGGTAATATTTTAATCAATAATGTTGTTGTGTTTTTCAGCTGTGCTGTCTCTGCTGTCCTTTTTTTCGTTCTTTTGATTGATTGTAATTTTGTTCTGGTTAGTCCGTCCAGCCGTAAAGGCGGTTATTGATTGGGAGTGAGTTGTGTAAGGCGGACTAACTCCTTTTTGTTTTTTGTTTATTGTTTGTGCCACTTCCTTTATCTGGGAGATAAATCTCATCAAATATACAACTTCTTTCGAAACATTCTCCATGGCAACCAGGAACATATTTTAAAGGCAAAAAAAAAAAAAAAGAAAACCCTCCCCGCTGAGACCCAAATTGTTTGCAGTGTGTGCCACAGGTAAATCGATTGCAACTACAATATTTTCTTTAGATGCAGAAAAAGCGTTTGACAGAGTTAACTGAAATTTCTATTTGCAACTTTACATAAATTTGGTTTTGGATCTTCTTTCATCAACTGGTTAAAAATATATATAATTCCCCAACAGCTGTGTCAGAACAAATGACCAGACATCCTCCAGCTTCTGTTCCTGAGGGCACCAGGCAGGGATGCCCACCTCCCCTTCACTGTTTGCAATTTTATCGAACCATAGCAGCAGCAATTAGACAGAATTCAGTAATTAAGGGCATAAATGCAAGAACGTGGAACATAAAATCAGCCTTTATGCGGATGATGTGTTACTCTTTCTCCAAAATTCACAAACCAATATCTCTGGGGTGATTGACTGAATAACTCTTTTGCAAGAATATCAGATTACTCATTAACTGGTCAAAATCTACAGTCCTTCCGATTAATTGCTCCTTCCATAATTCCTCTTCTACTCCACTGCAATCGGGAAATAAAATATTTAGGTATAATGTTTCTCCCAAGCTTGCAGATCTAACTAAATTAAACCATATCCCACTTTTAAAGAAAGTAGAAGGTGATCTGGCTAGGTGGAATGTCTACCCATATACTCATCGGAAGGGTTGCCGCTATAAAAATGATGGTATTACCAAAAATAAATTATTTATTCTCATGATCCAACAAACCGCGGCAAGATTGGTTCAGATCTCTAGATTCATATATGTCCAAATTCCTTTGGAAAAATAAGCCCCCACGTATAAGCTTAAAAACTACAAAAGACAAGGATAAAGGAGGATTAGAACTACTAACTTTCAGCACTATTCTTAGCCAACAGGCTTCAGTTTATCTCAGGATGCAAAAACATACCCTCTTAGATGAACCTTGGCTAGATGTAGAACAAGCACTTTGCAATAATCTAGAGATTTCAGATCTACCATTTATCAGCTCAAAACATCCAACGACATGAATGCTTCAAAAGCATCAACATCAGCTCCTCTCTGACAGCATGGTGGCAGTTTCTGAAGCTGACTGAGTGTTCATTAATCCCATGCAAACGTAACCTATCTGGAACAACCCTGACATATTACAAAACAATAATATGATAAACTTTTCAGATTGGAGTAGTAAAGGAATCAAATATTAGAACATATACTAGAAGGAACAGAATTTATTTCATTTGACAGACTAGTTACACAATATGGGATCAACAAGAAAAGATTTTAGAATATCAACAAATTAAATCATAGTAAAAAAGAGATTTAAAGCGGTCTAGTTGAACTACAAACACCACCAAGTGTGGTTCAATTTCTTACTCTTAAAACCCCAAATTATATCCAAAATATACAGAATGCTTTCTAAAACAGATGAATCAATATCACTTCTATTGCAAATGGGAAGCGGATTTATCAGTTAACTTTGACCAAAATTCTGGTCTCAGATTGCTTAAAACTTTCATCTAATTAGAAATCCCAGTCTCAATTAATTCAATACAAAATACTACATAGAGTGCACTATACAGGTCATCGGATGTTCAAGATGGGCTTTACGTCTACCAACAACTGCTCACACTGCCAAACCAATTCACCGGACAATTATATCCACGCACTTTGGTTCTGTCCACCAGTTCAGAAGTTTTGGCGTGAGATATGTGAAGACTTATCAAAGTGTCTGAAATGTAACATTCCAACTTCCCCTTTAGTATGTTTGTTGGGCAGCTTAGATAATGTCACTACGGAAAAGAATATAGCCCATATGGTTTTCACTGCCCTATGCATAGCCAAGAAAACAGTCCTCATGAACTGGAAAAATAAAAATAATCTTAATTCTAACCAATATAGAAATTATCTATTAGATCACATTAGTCTTGATACAGCCTCTGCCACCACATCAGATCAATTGCTCTGGGCTCCTTTGATCAGCTCCATCACCTAGTGGGGGTGGGGGTCTTAGTTTGGTCCCACCTTCACTGTTGTGATTGGTGTGGGGGTAGGGACAGGCTTAGGGCATCGGGGGGTTCCCCGGGCATCTTCCTTGGGGGCTCAACCCGGGGTAACGGTCATGGCCAATTAGGGCTCTGTTGGCTCTTAGGTGACGGTTTCCTCGTGGCTGCGTGCAGCAGGGCTAGGGGAGGGTCTGTGCTGACGGACGTGGGTTACTGACCTGGTAGCCTGGCTGCCCCTGGGTGGGTCCGGGATGGGCGTGAGGTTCTGGGGCACTCCGTCTCTGGGCTGGGCCCTGGCCAAGCCTCAGGGGCTTGGGTCCTGGTTGGTGTGTTGCCGGGGTTGTGGGCGGGTGGGTGTATGGGGCCCAGTCCTGGCGCAGGGTGCCGCCGTGCATCGAACCACCTGGGGGCTCTTCAACTGGTGGGGAGGTTGTCACATCCTGCAGGAGCCTTCCTCTCTTCAGGAACTCTCTCTGCAGGAGGGGGAGATACAGGAGAGGTGGAGGAAGATCTCAGCCTGGGCGTCTATTGTCTTGTGTAGTCTGGAAGATGAGTGGATGATGGGTGGGTGCAGTTTTCTCTGTGGTGGGGTCAGGTGGACTGTCCCGGGCTCTGTGGGGCCGGGAGCGCTGCTCCACTGGGCCCCGGTCTGGATGGGCCTGGGCCCCCCTTTCCCTGGCGGGTTGCAGAGTATGGGGTGCCTACTGGGGTCAGCGGGGGAGCTGACCCCAGGGAGGGGTCACTTGCCCCTCCCTTCCTTCCCTCCCCATCTCCAGCTGCCTCCTCTTCCCGCTCCACCACATCACCCACATGGTAAGGGTAACACCACCTGGGTCTGGGCGCAGTTTCCCCCTCCAGGGGCAAGGGTACCTAGACCCGGGGCTTAGAGTACGCTTGGGGAGTGTGATTGTGTGTACAGTGTCTCTCTATGTCTGTCTCCACGTTGGGTGAGTGTTGAGAGCATGAGGGTGGGAATAGATGTTTGTATCTGTGTGTGCCTGTTTGTCTGTGTCTATATGTCAGGTTGGGTATCAGACCCACCTCTCTGGGGACATCTCAGGCCCTCCAAGGTTTGGAGGCCCATCTCCCCCCACCACTTCCCCTGCCGGTGGCAGACGCCCTCAGACATCGGTGCATTGGTGGTTCTTTGTGTCCGGGGGTGGGCGCCAGGTACCCACCGGCTCACTCCTTGGCGGCTGCTTATCGGGGCATGGAGCCTGGGGCTCGCTCGGGCCACTTCGGGGATGGGGTGCCCTCGGCCTCTCGGCCCGGGCTCGGTCACTCAGGCACAGCTGGCTGCCGGCGGAGCTCACGGGCACGTCACTGCAACCCCCCCTGGCTTCTGCTCCGCGGCTGCTGAGTGACCCCTCATCTGGGACTCTCCTCAGCTCTTTCTGGGATAGTGGCGCGGCTGCCCCTCTGTTGGTCTTCCTTGGTCTCTTGTGTTCTGGGGGCCTCTGGATGTCTGGAGTTTTGATCTCCTCCATACCTGCTTCATGCCCTGGAGGTCGGGGCAGTGGCCCCCCACACCCTCTAGCAGATCATTACATGAAGGAACCTTTAAAAACAAGCGCGTTCATGCTCACAGGTGTACACACGGGTGATCACACACAAACTACACCCTTTTGGCTCCTACCTCAAAGCACACTGTGCGCTGTCGATCTCACGTGCTGCACATAATGTTTAATATTTAGTATTTACTGTCATATTCCCATATATCATTGTGATGTTGTTTATTACTCTTGTTTCTTCTGCTTGCTTTCTTTTTTCTTCTCAACAGGTGATCCAGGTGATCGATATGTATTTTTTTTGTCTGCTTATTCTGTTGGTTTTTGTTTTTGCCCTTTTTCCCCGTCCTCTTCTCAGGTATTTTTTTTTCTTTCCTCTTTCTTTCTCCCCTTTCTTTCCACCAGTCAAGTCTGTCCCGTATTCAGCAAGTGAAAATAAAATAAACAATAAAAGGTGAATCAATGGACCATTACGGCAAGGCTGGGATGGTCCATTTGGTAAAGTAAATCCGTTGGGCATCTTTCTTCGCCTTTAGACAATAATTCTGATGGCAAAAGAACCAAACGGGACAGGTTAAAAAAAAAAAAAAAAAAAAAAAAAAGGTAAATCGATTGCAGTGTCGCTAAATGGGTGTGACGGGTTGCAGTGTTGTTATTTTCGCACCGTTTGTGTGGTAAGTCTCATGTGCAGCTCGGATATCAGCAGGATGTGTTGTAAGTCCTGTCTGGAAATAACTGGGAATTTGTATGTCTAATTAATGTAATAAATAAATGATCAATTTATTTCTTTGCCCCGTTTACTCATACCTTGTCCTCGGTTAATTTTGGCGTTGTACGAACAGGATTCAAGGGAGTGGCCATTGTGTTTTGTTATTTTGTAAGGACAGCAGGGACAGGTTTGTAAGATTGGAGCGAATGAGCAGCCAGGTCTCGATCGCCATCATGGAGGGAAGTGAGCAACAAACAATGGCCCAACGTATACAGGAGTTGGAGAATGAACTCAGAGACTGGAAACAGCATCTGTGGGTACAGGAGGCCTCGACGTCAACAGGAGCTACAGGAAGTGAATCAGAGACTTTGAGACCCAATCCTGTGGTATATGTACACAGGATAGAAGTTGCCAACATTTTCAGGGAAAGTTGGACAATATGGGCTCACTGACTCTAGATGAGTGGATTGAGCAAATGAGACTTTGTGCGCACGAGAGGCAGAACAGAAAAAGAGCAAGCTCAAATTATTTTAACCATTTAGAGGGTACTGCACGCACTGAGATAAAGTTTTACCAAGGAACAGAAAGAAAATGTTGAGCAAATTTTTGATACACTGAAAGAAACTTACAGCTGCTTAGATTCCCACATTTCTTTGCAACGCAGATTTTTCAATCAAAACAATTGAAGATGAGTCTTTAATTGACTTTTCTCATTCTTGATGGCCTTAATGGACCAGATTATTAAAACGGATGAGGAAGCCGCAGAAAAGCTTCAAAGATCTGCGTGATCAATTTTGGTGTTAGAGATCAGACATTGAGGATCAGGCTGAGAGATTTGATTAATGCATCCACAGTGGACAATTCGTGAGACGAGAGCCGAAGCGACCAGGTGGATGGCACAGTATGAGAATCAGCCTTTTAGGTCCAGATATATCAGTCTGTTTCAGTTTCTGCAGATATGCAAGTTTCTTGTGAAAGTGTAGATTCTGGAACATCAGAATATGCTGAGATGGTGTCCCTTTTTAAAGCCCAACAGACACAATTAGAGTTGGTCATTAAGGCATTAAACTCACAGGAGGTGGCTGCTTCTAGCAATCACACTTCTCGACATAGAAGACCGGTGAATGGTAAACCCATTTGTTTTAGGTGTGAGCAAATTGACATACTGCCCAATTTTGCCCGACATTACCAAATTCTGATGGAAATCAGCATGAAAGAGCAGCTAGGGCTGATGGCCAAACTACTAGGCGCGCGGAAAACTAGTACCCACAGTGCACAGAGCCAGACACTGGTGGAGGGTTGCAAGGCTCCAATAATGTAGAACTCAGTCATCTACACTCAGAAAAAAAAAGGTGCCAACTGGAACCAAAAGTGGTTCTTTAGACTGATGCCATAGAAGAACCTTTTTTGGTGCCACAAAGAACCTTCCAAACAACGGTTCTTTGAAGACCATTTCTTTCAGTGGTTCTTTGGGGCACCTTTAAAGGTTCTTCAATGAACCATTTTTAAAAAGGTCCTTCAAATGGTCCTTTAAAGGACCATTTTAAAGAACTTTTTGAATGGTTCTTTAAAGAACCATTTTAAATCTTTCAAAATAAAATATAACATAAATTGAATTTGAGTAGGGTAAAATAAATACGAGCACAGCATAGACATATATTAATGGTTTATTGCCATTTCGTAGTATGCCAAAAGACAAAAAGGCATTTAACCCTCAGCACAACATCACAACTAATACATGTCACATATTAGTCATTAAACAGTAATAATTAAACATTTTTACTATACTATAAACAAATATATATAAATGCTATATCTATAGATAAAACAAAAATTAATACATGTATTGTTAATTAATAAAATCAGAAAGTGATAAAAACACATTAGAAATAGCAATAGCTTCATAACAGACCATAAATCAACACATTTTCATCAGCAGATGTTTGCATGATATGCAAAATATTTCACAACAAGTTTATGATTAAAATGATCAATGAACTCAGCGTTATGGAAGCCAAGTTTCATGTTGGACTCATTGTCCTTTGTTAGTCCAGTTTAGGACAATGTCTCTGACTATGTATCATATCAAATATATGTCATATATATCAGCCAACAAAACGACAAGCTCCTCCCTTTGTGCTCAAATCCTCCCACTCTGAGACAAGGAGCTGAGAGAAAGAAAACAGGGTCAATTATAAAGAAGAGAGAAAACTGAAACCCTCCTCAGAAGGTCTGACTCGCATACCTGCAGTCGACCTGTGATGGACTCCTGTTTGGCGTTCACGTCATCCCAGCGGTGCCCACACTCCCTAGCCAATGCCAGCAGCCGAGTTTGCAGGGTGCCCTGAAGAGCAGAGTTAATGTTCAACTCCTCCTGGTCAGGCTCTCCAGCTGGATGAGCCGAGTCTCCCCTCTCACCGCCGCCTCTGAACACACAAACACAAATTGCATGTGAAGCAGGAGGTGCAGATTTTTTGCTATTCTTTCTAAATCCAGGCTTGATCACATGGAGGTATTTGGAAAACTTTTTGGCCAGTGGATGACTGTTGTCTCGCAGAAAGTCAAATCAAATGATAGCTAGCGTCATTATAAATGCGTGTTAAATTTGATTTATTGAGTCGAGTGTGTT
>NW_020327186.1:0-29944 GCF_001858045.2 Oreochromis niloticus
GTTGTTCAGTGACAACATGCACAGTTTAAATTGGGCGCTGTTCCTTCCTCTTTTTTAGTTTCAAAACACAAAGGCTGTTGGATAAGAATTACTGTGTGAGGAACGGCTTCACTTTTGATTAGGGAAATAATATGCTTACTTTTGGGTTTATGAAGATCTCGAACAATCTGGGGGAGATGCCGGGTAAAAAGAGTGAGCTCGGACGAAGGGGTCGAGAAAAGAACACCGTGAGTTGAGCAAGGTGTTTTAACTGACTCAGGATTTCAGAGAATCGAGTCAGCTGTGATCTGAGTTTTAAGGGTAAGTTGATTTTAAAGGAAAATCAATGTTTACCAGTTGAAGTAATTCTGATGATATTACTAGATGTGTTGTGATACAAGTAAAGAATAAGTTGTGTAAAGGTGAACACACGATTGTGTTGAGATGTATGGATCGGCTGCGGTCCACCTGATAAGTTAATACTGGGTAAACTGAGACAATAAACTGTTTTTAAATCTTCACTGGCTGCAGTGAGATACGTGTGCTGAAGATTACTGGACCCGGCGAGGTCCATATGATGAAGTTCTTGGAGATAAATGACAGAAACAGTTTCTGAATTTTGAGGAGAATTCTGAAGCACTGAGGTTGAATTTTCTCTGTGCTTGGTGCGCTGTGTGGACTTATATCAGAGTTATAAGTCCAAGGTTATGACCTGGAGGTCATTCATGGTGTTTAAAGAAGAACAGGAATTAGAAAAGGATATTTAATGTCATATTTGTGTAAATTGAGGAAAACTCACCACATGTGTTCACCTTTTTCATTTAAAGGACACAGACATTAACACACACACACACAGTACTTGGGTGTGAGTTACTTCCTCTTTTAATTTTAAACTGCAACACGTGTCATTGAACTAGAATTTCATTTGGGCTAGTTAAAGATAAAGATGACTTTATTAGTCCCACAGTGGGAAATTTGTTTTGTTAAGCAAAAGTGCAAAGTTATGCAGCAGAAATTAGAAAACACTGGAATGCAATAAAATAAAGTAGAATAGATATAAATAGAATAAAATAGAATACCAATACTATATACAGCTGAGTAAGAAAATACAAAATACAACTTTGTCAAAGAAAGAATTGCACATATAGCAGTCTTATTGGACGTATGAGGGTTCTGGTAAAGTACTAGTTCTGGTAAAAGTAAAAACTTAGGTTTAAAGTTTTATGCCCTGGAGGCCAAGAGTCGTGTGTAGAGAAGAACATGACTTGGAAACGGACATTTAAGGTTACATTTTGTCTAAGATGGGGAGAATTGTCCCATATGTGTTTATTTCTCTTCTTTTTAAAAGGACAGACGCACTGAGTGTTGTCTACTTGCTCTTTCTGATTCTAAGCAAGCATGTTTGGTAAAATACTCTTAGGAAAGCGTATTTTGAGTGCTTCTAAGTGTGTGAATGTTGTGAGTACTTGATTGAATGATTCTGTGTGATTTGTACAAAATAATAATAAGTATAATAACTCATAGGAGAGTGCGGAATAGAGGAGGCCTGAGAGAGTGTGTGTGCGTCATACAGGAAGTCTGATTATAGCTGGGGAGAGACGTTGCAGCATGAAAACAGAGGAATTAGAGACTGAATGTCTTAAGAAAAAGTAATAAAATTATATTAATTACATGTTTAGAAAAGAAAGACTGAGAAAATAAATACATGAACTAACAATTACATTAATAATAGAAAACACGTACACAAATTGTTACAGGTAAATGTTGGAATAATCAAGAAGTGAGATAGCTTAATATACTGATGAAATGAAGAAAGCAGCTTACACTCCTTTGATTTCCAGAGTCAGTGTGTCTCCTCCCCTCATAGCACCCATGCCCACTTGGCCCCCCCGTATCAGGCGAAGCATGGAAGGCTGGACAGCCCATGACGGGTAAGATCCCACCTCGAAACCCTGGGACAACCTAAGGCAAGGCGCAGTCACGATTGCTTGAACCTAGGTCCCTAAGTGAGCTTGGACTCACTGGAGGAGACGGGACTACAAGGGTAAAGCCGCTGGGGCAGAGGGGAAACGTCATTAACAATGACGAGTGATGAGCCAAAGAGGGGAGACACTCACTGTCTTACTGGGTGAATTGTTCCCTGAACCTGAAAATCAAGCTTTAACTTCTGGCTGAGGACAAGGAATGTTGTTATTTAAGGAGGGAGATCAAATTTGGGAAGAGAAAAACTGACTGTTTAAGTGGAACCTTGTGAGGGAGTCTGAAAAAACCACGAAAAGAAACATATACACAATCACACACACAAATAGAAAATGCATTAACCTTAGAATACAAAAGAGCTCATGAAGATCAGATAGCAGGTTTAGCATAGGAGTCTGTTTATCATGTTGTCCAACTCGCTTAGTGTGTAGTAAGTTTTCAGAAGAGAAATTTAGAATTTAGTGTTGATGGTGTGCAAGTTGTGTGGTGTTTAACGAGATTTTCTGTGTATTGAGCAGGTGAGGTGATGTTAGTTGACCTGAGAGTGTCAGGACCCTGAAGAACTTGTGGCAAAATGTTCTGTGTTTAAGATTGTTGAGGTTGTTGTTGTAGTATGGTTACTTCTATCGGTTAGATTTGTGTTGTTTTCTTATTTTAATAGAGGGAGTTTTATCAAACATGCACATGTCTAAGGGGGTTCATCATTTTTGTAACAGTGCACTTAGAAAAAACCTGTCAGGTGATTTGTTTGTGTTTGGATGAGCCAATAATCAGCTCTCTTTTCTCATTTTTGTTCTAAGCAGCCTGCAAAAGAGTGGATAACAGCGCTGAAAATTCTCGGTGACCTTCTCCAGATTACAATGGCCAGAGGAGAAGGCTAAGTCTCTGTCTAAAAGGATTGCCGCGAGCCAATCCAGTCTAAAAGCAGAAAGAACTATTTTCCTAAAAACAAAGTAAAACAAATAAATGAGTTGATGTTGCTGAGAGTGAAGACTGAATATTTGCGAGATAGTCTCCACTGTCAGCAATACCTGATGTTAATGTATGTGAGTGAATGTGTGTAAATGGATGGTGACTGGACGGACGAGGCAGACCATAGGTTGGACCGACTGGACACTGAGATAAAGACTGGACTAAGGTTAGACACATGACTGATAACTGTTCTGTTTAAGTTTCCTTTCTTATAACACAGGTCGGATCATAAGTGGGGAAAAACTGAGTATGAAATGTGAAGTTCTGGTTAACACACAGGTTTTTGTTTCTAGGAAGTTCCAAGGATGCAGGCTGGGGATGGAGCCAAGAAAAGATTGACATAATGATTATTTGATTTCATTCCTTAAACACAGGTTTGAAGGGCCGGAGCATGAATATCTAATATGATATGACTAACCTTTTTCTTTTAATCTCCTAAGCTCGGGTGAAGGATTTTGAGTTTGTAACACATGAGATGTGTCACAAAAAGGGGGAGTTATAGGATTTAAGGTTTAATTTGAAATGGGTTTTAGGATCGTTTTATGACGTTTGGGGTTTTTGATAATTTAGATATGGTAAAATTGAGGCAGAAATTGTTATTCTCATGTTCTTTTTGATCTGTTTTATGCTCAGATGGTGATGGTTTATATCTTACCCTGGGTGTGTTTAACAAGGCTAACAGTGTTGCTCACACATATGAAGGGCATGGAGATTAAGTAAAGTTAATATGAAGGACAGAGCCCAGAACATGATATGGTGAAACAACTTTGAATGATTAAAGGAACCTTAGATGAACACAGTAGATTAGTGAGGTGTAGCAGAGAGAGGCTTTTTGTTTTCTATCCTTTATAGGAGAAGATTTCAGGACCACAGCAACCACAGGGGTGGCGAGAATCCTGGAAGCCTGAGACCGAACGGAACCAACCAGAGAAAGAAGAAAAACAGAGCACAAAGACACCTAGTTGTTTATATTGCAAAGAAGTTTAGAAGCTTGTTAGACATAGGTTATAATGGGAGCATAAAGGGGATGAGAGGAACTTTATATAACATAGAAATCCTGCAACAATTCGTAAATTGCCCAAACACAGTGTTCAGACCGGATATGCGCTACCCGTTAAAGGGGGGCGAAGAAATCAGGCCTAAGTTTGAAAGATGAAACAGGGTAACTCTATAAAGGATGTTTCCAAAGGTTGAGAAAATAATCTAGGACCTTTTACCAGGAGAAAGCTAATTGTATCTTTTACACTTTACAGTGTGCACTGAGGGAAGTCAGGAATAGTTTAAACTAGGATTGAAAAAATTAAACTAGGTGAAAAGGGGGTGTAGCAAGTAGATTCAGGGCAGCTCACAGCCTGGCGTAAACGCAAGGTGCTGTCACACAGCTTAAGTTATTTGTTTGATTTATTTTTATGACAAAATAATAAGGAAACATTGAAAACATACAACCCGTTGAGGAGACAGATAGGGTTGGGGAATTGAAAGGTTTTGTTTGTTTAGCATAATCTCTTTTGCTATATTTTAGCTTTAACAGGGAACATGCCTCTCTGGAGCTTCTCTCCTGATGCTACCCCGCCAAAGACCCTTATCCATAGAGACTATGTCAGCTCCCAAACAGACAGCAACAAACCAAATCTAGCAATAAACAACTAAACATCAATAGTAACAAAGCAAGAACAATACAGAATCCACATCTGAACCGAAGAATAAAACAGTGAAATGTGGATTATTAAATATTAGGTCTCTCTCTTCAAAGCCTCTGTTAGCTCACGCCAAGCGGTCGCAGCAGATGGCTGCCCGTACCCGAGCGTGGTTCTGCCGGAGGTTTCTTCCTGTTAAAAGGGAGTTTTTCCTTGCCACTGTTGCCAAAGTGCTTGCTCAATAGGGGGTCACAAGATTGTTGGGTTTTTCTCTGTATCTATGAAGCGCCTTGAGGCAACTTTTGTTGTGATTTGGCGCTATATAAATAAAATTCAATTGGATTGTATTGAAGTAAACTTAATGTGATAAATTAGGAATTAGTTCATTTCTCAAGTGAGAAATGAAAAAGGGGGACTGGTGTTAGGAATAAAAGAAATATTTTTTAATGTATATCTGCTCATTATCCTGTTTTATGTACTTTAATAATGAAGGCTTGTAGAGCAAGGCCACCTTTGACTTACAAACAAGAGCTCAGCCAGACTGAAAAACAGGAAGTTTTAGTGCACAAGGCATATTAATAGATATAGACACAAAAAAGAGGAACTCCCCATATAAACAACGTTCAAGCCTGTGTGACGTGTAAAGTACCGAAATAACACCATATAAGTCACAGTTGATGATTCTAATGTTAGAGAGCTCTTGCAACTGGCGTTTGAGCTGTGCAGAGGGGTCTCACCCCCAGAAGATGATTGAATAAAGAAAGACAGGTACTTATCTATGTCAGCATAAGGTGGAGTCCAACAGAAGCAAGGCACCCTATATGCGCACAGCATGCAGCAGGGGTTGCCAAAATAATATAGAAAACAGCACATGCAGTGAGAGAACACCCACTAAAAGTTCTGACTACACATAGTGTGGTGGCATATGTGAACTCGCAGGCGTTCAACTATGACATCATTAGCACAACAGAGACTGAGTAAAGTTTTAGATGCTCCAAATCTGACATTTACACATGAAGGAATCAATATGGCAGATTTAATGGGATCAGGAGAACCTCATGATTGTACTAAGAAAGCAGAAGTTGAAGGGAAAGTCAGGGAAGATTTAAAAGCAGAACCTATCCCTGGAGCTGAGGATTGGTTCAGAGATGGCTGCTGTCATCGTGATGAAGAAGGATCGAAAGCAGGCTATGCTATAGTCTGCAAACAAGGAACTGAATTTGAGCCCACGAGGAGCTCCAGCAGTGGAAGGAGCCACGCTGGACTGGTCCTTATGAGGTCGTTGCCAGAACAACTATAGCAGGTCAACTAAAAGGGAAAGGCGATGCCTGGTATCATTGGTCGCAGTGTGCGCCAGCACATGAGAGCTTGCTAGAGGAAAACTCGTCTTTAACTAACACAGGTGTCAACGATAACGAGCAGAGGCAAAATAAATCCTCTCACCTGTGCAACGGACCAACCAGTAGTCTACCTGGGAGGCCGAAGAGAGAAGAGGAGCAGCGCAGAAGGTCGCCACGCCAGCAGAAAGGAGCGGTGACAAGTTGAGGACTCCACAAAAGCAGGGGAGTTTCATTCCAGGATATAAAGTTTATATAACATGATGCAAACACACGAGTCAGAGACACATAATGAGAAAACTGATTAGAATGTTCCTTACAACTACATGTTTATTGTATGCAATGATATTAACTATGGCTGTGTTGTTTATTGTCTATATTTTGCAGGGCACTCTGGACCACTTGTCTGAACACGGAGGCCAGTCCAGCCCAGCACTTCCTGAGACTGTAGTTGCTAAAACAGGATCGGTAAAAACACAAAAGCGCGAGGTGTCAGGTAAAGTGTCTCAGCATGAATAATGGCATAGAGTTGAATTATGTTAAAGGGTCTACTAGCTCATTCACGTTTGATTTGTGTGACGTCATTAAGTGTACAGGAGCTAGTAGTAGTTGGAGAGCGTATGATGTATGGGTCTGCAATCACCCCATGATATGCTTAGGGTAAATTTAGTTGATGCAAAGTCTAAGCCGCTCGCAGAAAGCTTAATCACCATTCTGACTGATCAGATGGTAACTTCGGGAATAGTAGCTCAAAAGGAACAGGAACCAAAAGAGAGATTACTTCTGACGACAGATTACTCTAGACTGAAGCCTAAGGATTTGATAAAGCGTGCCACCGGTTTCAAGGACAGTAACCTCTGGCTTGATTGGGTGGCTCAAAATGCTAGAGAACAACATGTATCTGACTGTGTTGCCTGTGCTTCAGTTAGGCAGGTAAAGGCTATTCCACAACACAACACACGTACCTTAGCCGCCAGAGGTAAGAGACATATTTTGGCCAAAAGAGGGACCCAGGATACACATGCATATGACCCTAGGTTAAACTCTCCGACCTGGATAGACTCTATTGGAGTGCCCAGGAGAGTTCCAGATGAGTACAAGCTGGTAAATCTGATAGTGGTAGAATTTGAAAGTAACTATTTTCATTGGAATCTGCTGAGACTCTCTAACCAAACCAGGGACGCCATGATGGGGTTCGCAGAACAATTGGGTCCGAGTTCACTGACGGGAGAGCAAAATCGAATTGTCTAAAACCATGCATGAGCACTCAGGTATCGAAAATCTGCTGGCGTCCTGGATGACATCTGTGTTTGGACAATGGAAAGGTGTGGCTATGTCAGTGATGTTTTCTTTGACTGTATTTTTGGGAATACTGGTCATTGTTGGATGTTGTATCATTCCTTGTGTTAGAGGATTGTTGGTAAAAGTAATGGCGAGGGTTGCGAACCCTGGCTGGGTTGAGGGCATCTACCAGATGAACTTAGAACCCCTAGAGTGGGCCAGGGAGTGATACAACATGAGGTATGGTGACATTCCTTGTTGGAATGTCAAAAGAGGGAATGTTGGGATTTAGAGATTCTTTTATTGCTGCCATATACTCTGCCTTATGATAAATGCATTAATAACATGTTCTACAGTATTATTTTATCAGTAATATTGTTTACAGGGTTCATATTGCATTGAATATGTTTGTCATCACATTCATTCTATTCACAGGTTGAGTTCATTCTATACACAATGCATAACTGTGCTTGTTTAGAGTTGATGTTCTATCCAAGAGGGTTTTAAGCTTCACTGGTGAGAGTGTCCAGGTGATACATGTTGAGGGAAGATGAGAACATAGCAGGTTAATTGCATGCATGCTTACAATACACATAAATCTAGTAGCAGGCCTGAGCGAAGGCCCAAGTGTCTTCTGCTTCTTATTTGAGACCTGCGCCAATTCAGTCTACTTAGTGATTGAGGACGAGGGTCCATTATTAGCCCTTAGAGGCCCTGAAGCTTGAAGTTATTACCTTAAAAGGAAGGTGTTATCAAAGAGAGAAGTTATATGTCTGTTTATAGTTATTAGAGATGTACAAGATGTACCCTTGTCTGTAAACAATGACTGGACATAATGTATTTTTGACCTGTATTGACGTGTATGTGGGGGTGTGATCCTCTATGCTATAAAACCAGAACTCAGTGTATTTTTGTCAGAGCAAAACAGGCCATATGCTGATGGTTGTTCTCCGTTGTCAATAAACTCATCGTTTGATTGTACTTTTCTGGGCCTCCGTCGTTTGTTGTCTGGTCTACAGTTGATCGATCTCGCTTCAGCTCGGACCTGCCACCCATAATGTGGTGGTGCACCATCTTGCTGGAAAAACTCAGGGACCGAGTGTGTCTGCTACACTCAGAACTTCAACCTCTTCAGTGAACGCAGTTATTTAGAGATGATGTCACACATCCTCTCTGGCAGGGAAATAAACTTATCTGAAATCATGCATTGCTGTTATCCACCAAAATAAAACACCTCGACTAAAGAATCTGATTTAGTTGCTCCACTCAAACTGAGACGCCTGAATGTGACTGACTGAACAGTCTGTCTGCAGCCTGAAAAGGATCTGCAGAGCTGCTGAGAGGAGATGCTGGAAAACAGGACTAGAAGTCATCGTTAGGCTAAAAACATTCTGTCACTTTTTACAACAAAGTTACCAGGAAGTCAAGAGAAGAGAACGTCTCAGAACTGCTCACAGTACAAGCAACTCCAGAGTATTCATCACTATAATCAAACAGTATAAATCTATATGCAGATGAAGTACATCAGGCCTCTGATAAATGTGAGGAATTCACCTTTGTTTTCAACAAAATGTACCTCAAACTTCTAACTTTTAAAACCGCCAGAATTTTTATTGTGATTTTAAAGAATTCAGACTTGGACACAAATATATTACAGACGAATATTAAACCTCCCTCTTTTAGTGAAGTAGAAGAAAAAGCTGTATTTATACAAATAAAAGTTTTGTGAAGGAAAATGACATTATTGATATGTTTGAGTTTGGTTATAGACTGAATCCCAGCACAGAACGCCCTCACCAAGATAGTCAGTGACCTCAGACTGACTTATGATGATGTAGCACACACCAAATATGTGTCCACTTTGTGTTAATCCACTAATTTCATTTATTTATTTATTTTTTTACAGTTGATTTTAGTGATTGTGAGGACTCAAAGTCATTTTGGAGACATGACCAGTATTTGTAATGTTTTGTTTTTTTCACATGGACTGTACAGAAGGACAGTAAAGTTGAGCAACACCACATCTGGAAGGTGAACCGAGTGCACTGCGTCTTCATTGCTTCTGAAATTTATTTGCAGGTTAGTACTATTTCCCATCAGATAGAGTCAAGTTTTCATCTGTATGCTAACTTGTAAGGGTTTGTGATTTTATTAGTAGCACTCATGAGTAGCCACATGTTGTCTTGCAGGAAGGTCATATAATTGATTTACTTTTCACTGTGAATATTTACTGTTTAATATAAAGTTGTCAACCCAAACATGTGTTAGTGCCTTGAGTATAATTCTGTGACTACAAAGCTGTTGATGTGGATGTTACTGACATGTGAATGTAGAAGAAGATATCAGGTAGAAGCAGTTATCTTCAGTCTGTTGCTAATGATGTGTGTTTATTTTGCTTCATTTTAATATCAAGAACAGGTACATGTGTCCTCTATAATTTCACTAAGCTAAGAGAGTGGTTTGCTTTAAAGTTGAGTACTGCTATAAGATGCACTGTGGAGCTATAGAAGCTTTTAATTATTTATGGAAGAACGAGTGTGTCCTTTTATTATATTTGCACTGAGAGACCTCATGAAGTACATGGAAAAAGGTGGAACATTGAGGTGTAAATGCATTTATGTTTCTGCTTATGATTTGAAAAGATGGAGAAATGTGAGCTGTAAGAACACTGGGACTGAAAGAGAGTAATAAACATGAATATAGGTCATGTTTGTTGAAATATGAATAAGACATCCAATCTGGAAGGTGGACAGACTGATCCTGAACTTTAAATGTATTTGCAGGAATTATTTGTTATTAGTTATTGTGGCTTCTCCTCTGTGGCCCTTAACAATGATGATAACGCTGCTGCCTTCATTTAACTTGAACTGAATCACCTTGTGTAGATGAACTGGCTCCACTCTGAGCTTTGAAAGCGACTTTATGAATGAAGAAATTAAACTGAGTGTCAGTCACTGGTTGCTGGTGCAGCAGGAGGGGAAGAGTCAGAGAGAAAATCAAGAGTTTGTTGAAGAAAACCTTCCATAGTTCAGTTTAGACTCAGAGTGTAAGTTAGTCTCTTTCTGGAACAGAAAACTCAGAGTTTCCCTCATTTAAAGGTTAACAAACTCACAGTTGCTAGCTAACGTTTTAGCATAGATCGCATGTTATTATGTGATCTCAGTTTGGTAGAAATATAAAATATATCAACTATAAACTATAAAATTTCAACTCACAAGTCTCCACAACTGTGACGTCACTGCTGTCCTCTGTGTAGTAAACTGGATCTCCTCTCCCTCCTCTGCAGTGGTACAGACCTCCTTGTGAGACACTAATAACTCTGTTTGCTTCATTTCCTCTCATGAGCTGAGCTTTAGAAGAGACTGAATCACGTCTGAACCAGTCAAACTTCCAGCCAGCAGAGCCCTCCACAGAGCAGCTCAGTGTCACACTGCCCCCTGCTGGTATGACTGAACTTTGTGCTGTCAGTGTGGCTCTGGGTTTACTTGCTGTTGATGTTACAGGAAAGAGAAACATTCGATTATCAGCTGTGTCATGACAAACGTTGTTATATAGTAAATAAAGATTAAAGATTTATATTAAAGTAAAAAATCAATAATCATTTAAAAATATGCAATTTGTAGTTTGTTTTTTTTAAATTCAGTAAGTGCTTAATAGGTCACAATCTTGAATAATGGGTTAAGATGGATGGAGTTCAATAATAGATCTTAGGTTTCTCAGGTAGGTCGGTCCCTGATCTCAGTGTGATCATCAACTAGTTGCAAACAGGCACCAACAGCACAAGAAAAAAGTGTCTTTAACGCAAATTAGATGAGAATCAACAACTGGCAGCAGCACATGAGGACAGCACAGGTATCTCAGCTAACTGTTAGCCAGCTAGAGAGCCAGGAGCTAACACTGGATGTATATAACATGATGAAAACTTTATCAGAGTGAATCAAGAATCAGGTGAGACTGTTTTTATGCTCTGCCACCAAACTGTACTCCTAAATGCAGAGACAGGTGAACTATACACTGTTAGGTGATCTGAGACCAGCTGGGACATCTGTGCTTCCACTGTTTATCTGTGTGTGTTTGTTTGTTTGTTTTCAAATGAAGTGAGCGAAAAACAGCTGATTCACAGACAGAAACTTTTTTTAAAGAATGAACATCAACACATTTGCACACAAAGTCACAATATTGTACAAATGAGACATTTTGAGGAAGAAGTTGGAATGAGTCTGATATGCTTTCATAAAATGACTTTGGGGTTAAAAAGCAAATCTATGAGTTTAGTAGAAATAAAATCAAAAACCTTTGTATTAAACCCAGTCATGTCTGTGTGTTTCATTTTAATTTTAACATACGGCAGTATTTGATGAGATGATGGGTCAGAATGACTTTTATTCTTTTTTAAAGAAGTTGTAGAGTTGTTATTTGTTGGGGAGTCTGAAGAACTACATTTTTATGCTGTTTATTTCTGTCATTATTGTCCTCAGGTGATGGAGCAGCAGGTCAGCATTGGCGTCTCTATACCAGCTGAAAGTTGATGACACAAAGTGGTGACAAACTGTCTACAATGAGGCTACTATCAGCTGCAGCTCTTTGTCTGACTAACAATGGAACATGCTTTGTAGACCATTGAATTCATCCTGTGCTGACCATTATGACATTTGTCAAATGGAGATCACACAACAAACATGACTTACTTGATCCTGACAATGTGAAGGCTTCACTCCACTCTGTTGAAGAATATGAGTCATCTCTGCGTCGACTCTTACACATGTAGTCTCCACTGCTGGACTCAGAAACTATGAATGTCCCATAATTACTGTATGTCCACTGTGTGAGTGTCCCGGGTCCTCTCCATTTATACTCCCACTCAGTGGTTTCACCTCCTTCCTGCACCTCACATGTCAGAGTGATCGTCTCACCTCTGAATATCTGAGGCCAGTTGGGTTGTTGTTTTACAACAACTTTATTGGAAACTGTTTACACATATTAACAGTTGAGATACAAATAGAAACATGAAATCAACACAGAAAACTTCACATTGTATGTTTGATAATCATGAGTGAATGTATATTTCAAACTAAATGACTGAACTCACAGGTTTTCTCAATGATGACATCATCACTTATATCAGTGTAGTAAACTGGGTTTCCTCTTGTTCCTCTGCAGCGGTAGATTCCTCCTTGAGATACTCTGATATCTCTGTTTTGTTGATGTCTGATTTGAACTTCAGAGGTTCTTTGGGTTCGTCTGAACCACTCATATTTCCATCCATCAGAGCTCTGCACAGAGCAGGTCAGTGTCACACTGCCCCCTACTGGTATGATTGTTGTTCCTGCTGTCAGTGTGGCCCTGGGTTTATCTGCTGTTATGAAATAGGAAAATTATATAAACATGCACATGATTCCTTAAAATTGCATAAAAACAAAAAATCATACCTAAACAGTTCTGAAGCTTTACAGTCAGTGACTCTGGGTAAATGGATTCGCTCTAATGATATTATCATATTTAGACACTTAGAGCCTGTTTGTCTTAGGTATCAAACTGTGACATTGTTTAGACACAACAGTAAAGGGTGAACCAAACACTGAAGACTGGAGAACCCACCAGAGTACTGTGAAGGACAGAAAAATGTATATCTGTATGTATATGCATGTATATCCAAACTTCTTAATGCTTCTCTCAGTTTCATCTGTTCCATGTTGTTTTCTAAAGCAGGTAAAATCATCTCAAAAAAGAAACCTGAAGTCCAGCACTGAGGAAAAGTTCTTTTTCAATAAAAATTAATTAAAAAAATTGACATGTTATATGTTGCCTCTAGTAACATGAGCATAGTCATTATAATAAGTTTGGAATGTATGTAGTGGCATCACAAATGTCATTCATTCATTTTTTCAATTCAGAGGGTCACACATCATGGTGTCATTACGATCACACTGCCTGTGTTACATTTACTTGATGGTGCAGGAGAGCAATGATTCATTCAAAGTCCAGACCTCAAACAGACTGATATGCTTTGCTGGGAGCCAAACACAGCTGTGTATTGGTAAAATGGTAAATGGCCTGTATTTGTATAGCGCTTTACTAGTCCCTAAGGACCCCAAAGAGCTTTACACACCCAGTCACCCACCCATTCACACACAGATTAACAGATGACTGCAAAGCTCAATGGGCTGAAGCAACACTGTAAAGAAGACTGGATCAAAATTTCTCCACAATGATCAGACAGACTGATAAAAAAATAAAAATTAAAAAAAGATTACTCTAGGTTATTGCTGTTAAAGGAGGTTTTACAAGCTACTGATGTGTGCTTAGTTTTTTTTAGTACTGCAGAGACTCCTGTGAAAGCTTCATTTACACATGACTGTAGGTACCAGCAACAGAAATGAGAAACTCTGCATGTGACACATTAGACTAAACATAAAATATTTGTTTTCCATCCGCCTGAGTGCTTCCTGAGAGGAAAACTTTGTATTGAGAAAGATTACTGTAGTAATGTGTGTGTAATAAACTGAGGCCATTTTCTATTCTTTGGTTCGGCTTCTACGACCTGCATCCACATGTAAGACGTGCATTAAATCACATTTATTTATATTTCACAGAGAATCCATCCTGTTATTTGGTTTTGTCATTATTTTGATACCCAAGTCATACATATGTATCTAGTTATTTTGCTTATTTATTTATTTTATATTTGAAGGCTTTCATTTTCATTGTGACCTTTGACTTCCCACACATGTCACTTCCTGTAGTTTTGAAAGAGGCCCTGCTGGGGAGAGATGAGATTATGCTAATGATCCTGTTACAGAGATGTTAAGCACAGTAAAAGTGCTAAAATGTTTCAAATCTTGGTTGATGTATTCAAAGACACTGCTTCTTTTAAAGCTGTGCATGTAGAAGCCCAATCACATGAAGCTGCTGAACTGAATTTATTGTTATTTAAACAGTGTTGGAGAATAAACTCGCCTCAGCAGGCAAAGCAACTGCTGACTCATCTCCTCATTGACACAACACAGTTTGCAGCAACAGTGTAAGTTCAGACCGGCTACACACATTAACATTTTTATCATTCCTGTAGCTCAGTCTCGTCCTGCTCGCTGGTTGAAAATGGGAAAAAAAAGCCAGTTTCTGTTAAAAGGCCGATTAACAAGAGTCAGAAGTTTGCAGCTTGAAATCCTAACAGAACAAGACAGATGCAAACATCTGGAATGAATGTTTTATGTTCACCTTTCTGTTCAGATCAATAACTTTAAAACAGCTAAACTCATTTCAAGCATTTATCCTCTGATTCAAATGTATAAAAGAGGATGGAGTGGTTTCAAGTAATAAGGAAAGGTGAGCACAAACACTGCATCACTGAAAACATCATTCACTATTATTTCTATCTATATATAAAATAATGTTGAGCTATGTGTGAGCGTGTGGTTTGTGGGTCAGCTGGGGGAGAGGAGCCTGGAGGACTGAGGACGTTACAAATTGAATGTTTGGGCCAATTATGTATTTTTGTATTTTTATCTCAGAACCATTATATCATTAAAAATTCAAAAACATTAGTACCAGTTCAGCTCAGTGGGTGAGCAGTCTGGCCAGGTTCGAGTCCCAGCCCACACCCCTTTCTTCATTTCTCTCTCTCTCACTCGGCTTTCCTGTCTACATTGTCTCTATCCAATAAAAGCTACAAGGCCTAAAAATCAACTTTAAAAGTTAGGAGCATTCATGGTTCACACATTTCATGTGTAATCAATGTAATTAATTAACAGGTCGTGATGATGTCGATGACTGTAGCCGTGCCTCTAGGTCACATGTCTACAGAGCCACAATGGGAGGTGTTTGAACGCTGCATACGTGCATCACCCGTTATTATAGCTTTGATTTGCACAGAGGAGGAGCTCCAGGTCACTGAAAGTCGAGCAGGTGAGAATTTCTGTTCACTTGCTCTGGGCGGTCAGACTCCCACAGAGAAGAATGTCTAAGTCTCAGTTTTTACCATTTAAAGATGTATAAATAAAATTAAATGTAGACTTCTGGTGAAGCCTGCATCTCCCAGCCTGCATTGTTACCTTTCTGTTGTAAGGACAAGTCACAAAGTGTGTCCCACTCAGTGTTCAGTTATGATTTTCAAATACAAATAAATATAATATTAAATGATTTTTTAAGTGACATAAAAACATGCTTAGGAATGACTGACCTATACATTTAATTTCTAACTGATTACATGATAGATATATTATTATTATTATTATTATGATCATCATCATCATCATCATTATAATAATAATAATAATAATAATAATTATTATTATGTGTGCCTATGCCAAGAGGCACACATATTACTATTCCTCGGATTTATTATTCTTATTATTATGTGTGCCTATGACAAGAGGCACACATATTACTATTCGTCGGATTTATTATTATTATTATGTGTGCCTATGACAAGAGGCACACATATTACTATTCCTCGGATTTATTATGTGTGCCTATGGAAAGAGGCACACATATTACTATTCGTCGGATTTATTATGTGTGCCTATGCCAAGAGGCACACATATTACTATTCGTCGGATTTATTATTATGTGTGCCTATGCCAAGAGGCACACATATTACTATTCGTCGGATTTATTATTCTTATTATGTGTGCCTATGCCAAGAGGCACACATATTACTATTCGTCGGATTTATTATTCTTATTGTGTGGATGCTTTAAGCATCCACACTATTGAGTTCCTGTTTCTCTTTATTCTTTATACTTTATTATTGTGTGGATGCCCTAAAAGGGCTTCCACACTATTGAGTTCCTGTTTCTCTTTATTCTTTATTATTCCCCTAGTTGCTTCCGTACACTTTTTGGCACTTAACTACTTTCTCAGTTTTCAGCCGATTTTCTCAGTTCAAACTCTATACTGTTCTGCTCTTTCTGCTAATGATGGCTATGACTTTTGGTGTTTATTACTGTTATACTTTTTAAAATATTACACTTTTTTCCTTTAATTTGTCCCATTGAAATGAATGGGAAACTTCCACAATTCTGCTAAAACTTGCTTGTCTTTGAAACTTAACTACTTTGTCATACTTTCACCTAGAAACTCCATTCAAACTTTAAAATGTTCTCAGATTATTGGGCTATTCCTGTCTGATTCAGCTTTTTCAGATCTTCTACCATTTTAATCTTATCTCTCTTTAAGTTTTCAGTTGCAAAATTGTGATTTTTCAGAAAATACATGCGTTGCTATGGTTGCTATGCAATTAAGTCAGAGTGAGTGCTGGTCCGTTCTGAATTTTCTCTTCATGTCTAAACAACTTCTTGCTACTCACTCAATTTCCACTCAACCCCCACAAATTATACATCAAAACGTAGGTATTTTTGCTGGCTTTCAGACAATGTCACCATGTTTATTGTGAGATTTACCGTTTTTTCGCAATTTGCCTCGGAGTGACACAAGGTCTCAATACTCCCCATTCAAAGTCTATGGGGAGGTTTTGAAATTCAGAGCTGAAATTCTGAAACGGGAGGCATTTTCAAATCGCCATATCTCTTTAATAAAGCAAAGTTAGGACATGAGGCTTGTGCCAATATATCTTCAGACACTGCTGACACTCACAGTGGAAGCAGTTTTTACAATTATCTTACCGTTGAGCAATGAATTACGTTTGTTTGAGGGGTGGAAATCTGTCCTTCTCTCAGTCTTCAAACTCTGGAAATGAAGCCGTTTCTTCTCTCATCATATCTCCGCGACGGAGGTAGAACGAGCTATGAAAATCGCAGTGAAAGTACACCAAAGTCCGCTGATTCACCCAGTACAAGAATTATGCTTCTATCCCACCTAGTTTTTGAGTTACACGACGTTTTGTAACTCCAAAAAACGGCGTTTTTCGCCTCTCACCGCGATCTATTTTCTGACTGCCCAAGTATCTGTCTTTCAGACCGCCGCCCCCGTTCCAGGTGGCGCAATCAGTAATGACACGGCTCTGCAGCTCAAAGGTCGTGGGTTCAATCCCACCTTGGTCCACGTTTTTTTTTTCACTACAAATTTATACACTATCACAGACCTGTAATTTATATTGCTAATCTATTACAATTCTGCAAAGTTTTATGATTTTAGCAGCTTTTCTAATATGGACCTCAGATTCTTGTTAACGCTCCATGGCAGAAACAAGTACACAGCCTGATGAAGCAGACTGAGGCAGTACCTCTGATTGGTGAATTTGAGCAGAACCAGGTTGTTCTTTCATTTCATTTCTTTATTTATTTCACACATGGTTCAACAGTGTTTCTTTTTCTACATACAGAACCTTCTGCCTCTTTTCAGCAGAAATTCTGCTCATTCACCTCATCTCTTGTGTTGGAGTGCCCTCTTGTGGCGCCTTTTGGGTAGTGCCTTAGTGAACACTGCAAAGAAGTGGTATCAGACTGGTTTGTAGTGGAGGAATTTGTTGCCAGTTTCTTTCATCTTTAATCCGTATTCATGTTGTAATGTAGTAGTACCACAATATGGCAGAAACACTGTTTTGGCACAAATACTTTGATTTAGTATACTTTAGCTTCTTCACCCCTTTTCAGCAAAATTTTCATTTTTTTCACCCCTTTTCAGCACAAATTCCAGCTTTTTTGGCTGTATTCAGAAAAAAACTCTTTTGAGCAGAAACTCTGCTGATTCATCTCTTTTCAGCGCAAGTTTCTGCTTCTTTGCCTCTTTTCTGCAGAAATTCTGCTGATTCATCTCTTTTCAGCGCAAGTTTCTGCTTCTTTGCCTCTTTTCTGCAGAAATTCTGCTGATTCATCTCTTTTCAGCGCAAGTTTTATGATTTTAGCAGCTTTTCTAATATGGACCTCAGATTCTTGTTAACGCTCCATGGCAGAAATACATACAAGTACCCACCGGATGAAGCAGACAGAGGCAGTACCTCTGATTGGTGAATTTGAGCAGAAACAGGTTGTTTTGCCTCTTTTCAGCAGAAAGTTTGCGTTTTCACCTCTTATCAGCACAAATGTCAGCCACTTCTGCTGTTTTTATCAGAATTTTCAGCTTTTTCACCTTTTTTCAGTTATGTGAGAACCAGTTTTACTCAATGAGTAGCTGAAAATTTTCAGCCTGTTCTGCTCTTTCAGAAGAATTTCTCTCATCATATCTCTTGGTGGGACAACAACTGCTTTGGCTCAGTGAGATGAGCAGCTACTGTGATTGCTTCTTTCCGTCTTTTCAGCAGAAATTCTGCTGATTTACCTCTTTTCAGCGCAATATTCTTCTTTCCATCTTTTCTGCAGAAATTCTGCTGATTCACCTCTTTTCTGCAAATTTTTCAGCTTTTCACTTCTTCTCAGCACAAAACTCAGCGGCCTCTGCTCATTTAGCAAAATTGTCAGTTTCTCCATCTCTTGTGTTTGTCGGAACAAGTTTAGTTCAGTGAGATGAGTAGCTGCCTTGAGAACAGAAGGATCAGGTTCAAATCCTGGTCATGGGATTTGAACACCTGTTTTCAGCACAAATCTTAACTTTTTAGCTGTTTTAAGCAGAAACCTGTTTTACGCAGAGAAACCTTTTTAACTCAATTTCAGCTTTTTCACCCCTTTCCAGCAAAATTTTCAGTTTCCCAGCTTTTTCAGCTATTTTCAGCAAAAACATCTTTTCAGCAGAAATTCTGCTGATTCACCTCTATTCAGCGCAACGTTCTGCTTCTTTGCCTCTTTTCTGCAGAAATTCTGCTGATTCACCTCTTTTCTGCAAAATTTTCAAACATTTCACCTCTTATCAGCGCAATTCTCAGCAGTTTCTGCTCATTTCACCATAATTGTCAGTCTCTCCATCTCTTATCCTGTGAGAGTGAATTTGGCACAGTGAGATGAGTAGCTGCTTTGTACCTGGTAGGGCCAGGTTCGAATCCTGCTCAGGGTGACATGCTTTTTTCACCACCATACAACTTTTTGCAACTTTTCAGCTTTTTCAGCTTTTCAGCAGACAGCTTCAGCGTTAAGGCATCCACACAGCATTTTCGCAGGAAATGCAAATTTTTCTAGTTATTATTCTAGTTGCCACTTTTTCACTTTTTTTGGCACTTAACTACTTCCACAATTTTCAGCCGATTTTCACCGTTCAAATTTTAAACTATTCTGCTATTTCTGCTAATGATCGCTATATCTTTTGGTGTTTATTACTGTTATACTTTTTAAAATATTACACTTTTTTCCTTTAATTTGTCCCATTGAAATGAATGGGAAACTTCTGCAATTCTGCTAAATTTTGCTTGTTTTTGAAACTTAACTACTTTTTCCTACTTTCACGTAGAACAACCATTCAAACTTTAAAATGTTCTCAAATTATTGGGCTATTCAGGAATAAATCAGATTTTTCAAATCTTTTACCGTTTTATTTTTATGCCTCTTAAAGTTTTGAGTTGGAAAATTGTGATTTTTCACAAAATACATGCGTTGTTATGGTTGCTATGCACTTGGCTTCCAGTGTGCCACTGTAGGTTTCGCAGTCTTCTCTTCATGTCCGAACAACTTCTTGCTACTTGCTCAATTTTCACTCAACTTCCACAAATTATACATCAAAACGTAGGTATTTTTGCTGGCTTTCCGAAAATGTCACCATCATTGTTGTGAGACTTATAGAATTTTGGCAAATCTCCTCAGAGCAACACAAAGTCTGAAAACTCTCCATAGAAAGTCAATGGAGAGTTTGTTCAAAATCACCGCTTGATTTCTGTAATGAGAGGCATATTCGAATCGTCATATCTCCTTAACGAAGCGAAGTTAAAACATGAGGCTTGTCCCAGTATATCTTCAGACACTCCTGACGCTCACAATTCAAGAATTTTTTTCTCACCTATTACCGTTCTGAGATGAGTTACACTTGTTTGAGCGTAGGAAATTCGTCCTTCGCTCAGATTTCTTCAGATTTCAAACTCTGGAAATGAACCACTTTTTTCTCTCGTCATAACTTTTTGTTGGATTTCCACAAAGACCTGAAAATTTCCATGATTGTTCACCAAAGCCTGCTGTCTCTTACGGTGAAAAAATGATATTGATACTCCAAATAGATTTAGAGTTAGAAAGCGTTGTTTGAGGGCAAGTCAAGGCAGTTTTTGCTTTGCTCTACTCAGTTATGGTGCATTAGAAGTCAAATATCTTTAATAATTCATATTTTAATGATACATTGTCAACACTTTAAGATTCCCCCATCTCTTCTGAACAAAACGGTGTAAGAATGACCGTTCTAGCCCCTATAGTTGGGAAATTATGGTCATTTGTTTGAGGGGAGTCGTCATTATGAGAAATAGACTGCAGAAATCCTGTGTCTCTCTGTGCTGCATGCACCTGTTTTGGCGGGAAAAAGTGCACAGGCTCTCTGATTGGTGGATTCAAATTCAGCAGCTCCCAGGCTGCTTGACTGAGCTAGAAACTTACTTCTCTCTCCCTGTGTGTGTGTGTGTGTGTGTGTGTGTATGTGTGTGTGTGTGTGTGTGTGTGTGTGTGACAGAGAGAGAGAGAGAGAGCGAGAGAGAGTTTTTATGGGAGCATCTTATTGTATGATTTAAATTCAATATATTTAGACTGGTTGACTGAATTTGATCCTGTGTGTGTCTCTCTGTGCATGCGTGTTTCCATATGTGTCCATATTTGTGATTGTGTCACTGTTATACTTTTTTTTGCTGATTTTTTTCATTTAACAATTACATTTGAGGGACCCTTAGCATGTTCAGGATTCTTTCAGCTGTCCATTTTGCTTTTCCAATTTTTCTATTTAAGTTATTACTATTGTGTTGAGTCATAGCATTTCTGCTGCTTTTCAGTATTTGTGCTAAATACAGCATTTCTGCAAAATCATACTCTTTCTGCTATTTCATAAGATTTGTGCTAAATATAGTGTTTCTGCTATTTCTGCTAAATTTAGTATTTTTGATTTAATTAGGGTTTTTCTACCAAATCATAGTACAGTTTTACTGCTTTTTATAGGATTTTTAGAGGATATTTATATTGCTTAATATAGTATTTCTGCTTTTTATAGGATTTGTGCTTAATATAGTTTTTCTAAAAAATGTAGTATTTATGCTTAATCATACTATTTCTATATATTTCTGCCAGGTCCCCAGGCAGCTAATCCTCTGTGAGGACTGATACATACAAATACATATCAGGGCCTGCACGGCTTCCCAGCCAGCCAATCATATCTGGCGTCTGCCCTTTCTTCTCTCGTCATATCTCAGCGACAGATGTACAAAGAGCAATGCAAATCACAGTCAAAGTACACCAAAGTCCGCTGATTCACCCAGTACAAGAATTATGCTTCTAGTCCACCTAGTTTTTGAGTTACATGACGTTTTGTAACTGCAAAAAACGGGGTTTTTCGCCTCTCACCGCAATCTGATTCTGACTGCTCATCACCCTGTTTTCCAGGCGTTCGCTCTCTTTCCCAGTGGCGCAGTTGGTAATGACACAGGTCTGCAACCCAAAGGTTGTGGGTTCAATTACACCTTGGGCAACATGTTTTTTTTTCCCTACAAATTAATACACTATCACAGACCACTAATTCATGTTCATCATTTATTACAATTCTGCAAACTTTTATGATTTTAGCAGCTTTTGTAATATGGACCTCAGATTCTTGTTAACACTCCATGGCACAAATACTGTTCCCTTTAGGCTGTGTGTGTGTGTGTGAGAGAGAGAGAGAGAGAGCGAGAGAGAGCCTTTTGATGGGAGCATCTTATTATATCATTTAAATTCAATATATTTAAACTGGTTGACTGAATTTGGTCCTGTGTGTGTCTCTCTGTGCATGTGTGTTTCCATATGTGCCCATATTTGTGATTGTGTGACTGTTATACTTTTTTGCTGATTTTTTTTTTTCAATTAACAATTAGATTTGAGGGACCCTTAGCATGTTCAGGATTTTTCCAGCTGTCCATTTTGCTTTTCCAATTTTTCTATAAGTTATTACTGTTGTGCTAAATCATAGCATTTCTGCTGCTTTTCAGTATTTGTGCTAAATACAGTATTTCTGCTAAATCATACTATTTCTGCTATTTTATGAGATTTGTGCCAAATACAGCATTTCTGCTAAATCATACTATTTCTGCTATTTCATAAGATTTGTACTAAATATAGTGTTTCTGCCAAATATAGTATTTCTGCTTAATTATAGTATTTCTGCCATTTTATCGTATTTGTGCTAAAACATAGTATTTCTACTAAATGTAGTATTTATGCTTAATCATACTATTTGTATATATTTCTGCCAGGTCCCCAGGCAGCCAATCCTCTGTGAGGACTGATACATATAAAATTTACATATCAGGGCCTGCACGGCTTCCCAGCCAGCCAATCATATCTGAGGTCTGCCTTTTCTTCTCTCGTCATATCTCAGCGACAGATGTACAAAGAGCAATGCAAATCACAGCCAAAGTACACGAAAGTCCGCTGATTCACCCAGTACAAGAATTATGCTTCTAGTCCACCTAGTTTTTGAGTTACACGACGTTTTGTAACTCCAAAAAACAGCGTTTTTCGCCTCTCACCGCAATCTAATTCTGACTGCTCATCACCCTGTTTTCCAGGCGCTCGCTCTCTTTCCCAGTGGCGCAGTTGGTAATGACACAGGTCTGCAACCCAAAGGTCGTGGGTTCAATTACACCTTGGGCAACATGTTTTTTTTCCCTACAAATTAATACACTATCACAGACCACTAATTCATATTCATCAATTTGATATTTGATATACCTTTATTAGTCCCACAAGGGGGAATTTATATGATTACAACCATTATGTTTTAGAAAAAAGAAATAAATGTGCATTGAACACTCAGGGGTCACTGTTAAAAAGTCTCATGGCAGTGGGGTTAAAGGACCTCCTGAACCTCTTGAGTCCTGCAGAGCAGTGAGATGAGCCTCTGCAGCTCCTACTGTCCTGAAGACTGTTCTTATTACTGCAGTCAGTTACATAAATCTATCTATCTATGTATAATACAGTACATTTTAACATACTGACCTTATGTTTATTATGTCTTTTAACCATTATTTCAAATTCACAGAATCCTGTTTGAAACATTTAATGAACTTATAGAATTAAATTTCTGCATGTTGTTTTTGTTGCAAAAAAAATCTAGTATAATAATATTTAAATTTACATATATTTTTCACGTTTTCAATGCCAATTTTGTGTAATGGCAAAGTTTCCCACTACCCGTGAATGCCTCTTTTTTATGTCTCTGGCTGACTCCTTAATCTCCGCCCAGTCTCTGCTCCATCCCTGCCGGTAAGCCTGCTTCTCTGTCTCTCTTCTCTGAAATAAAATGTCTATAAGCTGTTTGAGTGATTTACCGAGTTGTTGTTAGTGAGTTATGAAGCCAGTCGAAGTATAAGTCATGTTAAAGTAACACAATGGCTGCTTTTTAGTGAAACGTTGTAATTTTAGTATTTAAAAGGAGTGTTTGGTATGCCCCTAAGCGCTAACGCCTAGCCTAGCTCCTATAGGCCTAGTGTGAAATTAATATGGTTCATTTGATTGTTTAATACAGTTATTGTGTTGTATTTGGTTCATTCAGTGTGTTAGTGTTTCTGAGTCTCTTAGGGAAGCTGAAGTTAGTTCTCCTCTTCACAAATCAGTCAGTTAAAACGGCCTCATTCTATAGGTTGTAAGGTAATGAGCCGCCATTTTAGAACCACTGATTAGCTGCTGGAGCAGCAGGGTCGGCAACTTCAAAGGAGCCATTTTACCGCCTCTGACTGAAAGCCGGGAGAAAAAGAGTCACGTGCCTGTGCCGGTGTGTCTGTGTTGTGGGTTAATTAACAGAAGGGAGCAATAGAGTGAGGATAAAACACATAATATAAGAATAATGACATTTCTTAACAAGAAGAAGTTTTTTTAATTAATCAATTTTAGTTTTTAGTTAAATTTTAAGAACTGTTTAACAAACACTTGTTTGTACAGGTTGTTTTTTTAAAATAAAACCTACACCTGCAGCTCTGTTTAACTTCTCACTTGTGAAAAATTAATGAAATCTAAAAAAGGCCACCTTCAAATAAATAAAATGCAGCAGTGCACCATTAATATTATAAATATGATATGTAGATATTAAAACAACAGCATATTAAATGATACTGTGTGCAGGTAATATTTTTAGGAAGCAGAATTTGAATGCAGACCAACTCAAATGTTGAAGCCTACAAAAATATCATCCAAGCTTTCATTTATGATTGTTCATGCTTTGAAATTGTGATGTCAGAATTTGATAAAGTGTGCAGTGCTAGGTGTAGCAAATCACTGCTTATGAAATCTACTGTGTTATCTAATAGCACCAAACTAATAGAGCTATCACATAACTGAGAAACTTGTGTGGCTTATTACAAATGGATGAAACCACATTTTACCTTAATGAAGACAGTAATATTTAATAAGGTGTAGAAAAAAGAGGTGAGTTGTTTGTTGCTGTGGTAAACAAAGAAGTGTACTGAATCTTTTGGACTACACAGAGTGATGCAGTATTGACTCTGATGCTGATTTGAGTTGTCTCATTCTGTATTTTTGTGCTTTGTCTTTTGTTACACAGAGTGAACGAGATCTTTGGTTTTGCCTTTGCTGGTAAGTTAACAGTGATTGTAACTGAAGCAGTATGAACCTGGCATTGTGTAGCACATTTGACGACTTACATACAGTAGTTTGACTTTTGTGATACGTTTCCATTTACTGATTGGCAAAAACACAAGATTTGTGACCTGTAGCAGCAAAGCCCCCACACAGGGCCTCTGACTGTCCCTGAAAATGTCCCTGAAGTTTAGTAGCCCATTTATGTATGATTTAAATTTCATATGGCTTATTGAATTCAAACAGTTAAATGTCAGATGTCTTTATCCAGGTGTTCATTTTGTCCTTATGTTTGTGGATTAAGTAGCAGACAAAACAATGAAAGTGTTTTAGGAGAGTCCGTATAAGTGGTGGCTCAAACACTTAAGAGCTGCACAGGTATTGATTCATATTGTCTCTCAAATTCTGCTGATGTATTATATTAAAGTCAGAACACTGTAGAAGTACTTTGCCTCACTCGGTATAAGTAATAGCTTTAACAGTTAAGCAATAATAAAAACGAAGAGAACCAGAGGTGTGAGTGGACATTGTTAGGTAAATTACAGCCAGGTGTCTAATTAGTTTATTACTTATTTAGTGAATATAATGATTTTACAATTAAATAGAAATGTTGCCAAAAGGGACATTGCAAAATACATAAATATTCCTAGCAACGGGTACAATGAAAGGACTTTTTAGTGTAATATTTTAGGACATTTAATTTAATCACAAACATTCTGCACCTCTGTTATTGTAACATGTCAATATTTACATGTAAAACCTCATCATGTAAAACATGATGAGGTTTTCTGTTGCTTCTGATTACAAGAATTACTTTGTATTTAATGTTTTAACCTGAAAGGACATTAAAAGTTTGATTTTCACACTTATTAGCACTGACCTGTTGTAGAAAATGTTTGAGCCACAAGGCTTCTGTGTAGGAAATATTTGGTGTATCCTGCACTTGTGCCAACAAATATTGGTGCCTGTTCTTTGCATTTCTGTAGTAATAATGCTTTTATTACACATGCTAAAGCCATGTGAGACCCTGCAGTTCAATTATCTCCTCTTCAGACTACAGTAAACTTAAAAAAGCTTAAAGTAATTTAGGATTTTACTAGTTAATTTGTGTCACAGTAAATTGGATTGTGTGTGAAGAGGCTCAACAGTCTGAATCATCTAACAGTGATCTGATGAATTGTTTCCTTTCTCTAGACTGCTGATCTGATCGTCTCAAGTCTGGTAAGTAAAGGTTTTTCTGAGGTGCAGTGCTGGGAAATGTTTCTCATGATAGGAGATTCAGTGTAGTGGTGTGAGTGAGCACAGCTATTGGTGATCATCAAAAGTCATCAAATCCTAGTAAAGTCTGTGTAAACATTTCCAGACCTACAGAGGTCCGTAGGTTATTGTAGCAGCACATATTTTTTCACATTAGAGCAGCTCATGAACAGCAGTTTAGGTACAATTAAGTCTTCAAATAGGGCCTTGTGGATTTCAAAAGCTTCTTTCCCTTCAATAATTAAGTCACTGTCTGAAAACTGCTCTTTGAATTAGTCTTTTATAATTAAAGATTTTGTTGATGACTGGAAACAATCAAAAGCACAGATACAGCATTCATTTCTGTATTTTATGGTTAAATGATCTACAAAGAAATTATGGTCATATATATTTTAATTAGGCCTTTAAATCGGTCATTATAAGTATGTCCTAGATTTAGTGGAGTGCTTATGGCTGTGTATTAAACATACCCCAAATGTGACTGAAATATGTAGAAACAGTATTGTTTACTTTTATGTTAACGGTAATGTACTGTATTTTTCGGTTATAAGGCGTATGCAGCTAACCAAATATTCAGATAACTCAAACTATTCAACTCATTCACAGTAACTCTCAACATTTTTCAGTGGTAACACATAACAATACACTAACTTTTCTGTTCAGTCCTCTTCCACAAATCTATCAAATTCTTCATGGATGATCGGTTTGAAATCTGCTTCGTACGCATGTCTCTAAACAGGTGCCAGATTCTCATACACACACCATAATATTATGTTTAAGGACAATAGGAATTACTCCGCGAGGCACCTGACTACTGTAGCTGTAATGCTCAAACAATCATCAAGCGCTGCAGCTTTGTAGCTTTCCAAAGTCGTACTAAAACATTTTGACAGATGTTTGAGCGCCGTGTAACACATAAAATTGGTTTGAGGTCAGCAAGCACAGCCAGAATTAATACATACGGTAAACTGTTGATTTTTGAGAAATTAAAGGCTTTTAAATGTGCCTTATAGTCAGAAAAATACTTGGAAGCCATGTTTATTGAAAATATGCCTAATTCCAGTCTCTTTCTGTCTTACAGGTGACCTGCTGCAGAATACCCTCTCCCTCTATCATTAACAAGCAATTCAGTCTGTCCTATCACTCTCCCTCTCCCTGCTCCATCTTTTTTGACAAGCCATTCTATCTCTATCATTTCTCCGCCATGAGCTCTATCTAAGTTGACAAGCTTGAACCTGAGTTGAAACGCAATCCTGTGACTTGAAATCAAGTTTTACCAGAATCTAAGTTTTTGGAATTGAAGTTACCAGAACTTCGTCGATCTGTTTTCAGAATTCTGAGAGATCTCTGCTCTCACTGCTCCATCTTTCTGTCGTTAAACTCTCTCACATCCAGTCATTTTGCTGGAAATCAAAGTAGAAACTTGAAATTACAGTAGTAGAATTACACTACAGTAGAACTCACAGTAGAAACTACTACACAGTCCTACATTTGTCATTTTAATTTTACATTACACTTTGGAATAAACACTGATAGCTTGGCTACGTGTGCAGTTACTTGATAAATTATATAAATACACACCTTTTCAAGGTTTATTTGTAATAAGATAATCTGTTATTTTGTAATACATACATTCAGACTGTTATATTCACATAGATAATAAATTGGATTCAAATATATTTTCAAGTCTGTTTCATTGGCTATAACATTGACTGCAAGTTTATACTATATTATTTAAGGACAAACCCTTTTTGTCACTCGTAAGTATTCAGTTACAATGTCATCTAGAGCTGCCCTGAGAACCCAGACTTCCTGTTTCCTGACTGCTGCAGAACATCCAGCTGAAGAATCTTCATCGCCTGTCATCTGATCACCACACCATCACTCATATTTGCTTAAATATTAGATATCTTAAAGATTTACACAAAGTCTACTTAAAAGTTAAGAGTTTTATTATAGACTGTTGATTGTTGAGATTTTCTGTATATTGCTTTACAGAAGTATAGACTATTTGTTATCCAGTCTGGTTAAAAAAAATAGAATAACAATATACAGTTTTTGAAAAAGCTACAATAAAACTGTTTTTAAAGAACTTTCAATAAGTTTATATAGAGTTGTATTTAAGTAGCCTTTTACATCATTACATAGTTAAAACACTTACCATTTGTATAGTTTTACATTCTCCATTTAAGATTAGTTTTTCAGTGTAACAGGTTGAATTTGTTTACATTTGTGTATAATATTAGGTCCAGTTGTACTTGCACAAAATGCCAAGGAAAGGTCAAAGGTCGCTGTCCCAGAAGCTTAGACGGCAAAAGAGAAGGAACAGGTAAATGTTCTCAGAGTGGTGAGAGGTAAAGGTGTCTGTTGCAGTATTCCCAGTCCAGAGTGCAGAGCAGTGCTCAGACAGCTGCAGTGTCTTATGCAGATGTGGTAAAGAGAGGTGTTGCTCATCATCTGTGCCAAATGCTAAAGTACAGCAGGTAATCCAGACTGAACCCCAGGTAACTATGCAAACGCAGTGTGATGGAGAAACTCCAGACCGTCTCATGTACAGATTACAAAAGTGAAACTCATCCACGAGTGAGTAGCATCTGTGCATCCCGAAGCCAGGCTTCTGCTAAGTATGGAAAGTACAGGAATCAGCAATGCATGGCGAACGTTTGGTTTTCCTCTCATTCTTACACGAGATGAATTCATTACCAGAGCCGATCTTAACCGTGTGTTGGACAAAGGCCATGCCGTGTATTCAGATGCAGAAAGAGGTTTGTGAACAGCGTGTTTCTAGCTGTGATGAGCTTCCCACGTGGTCACCAGCCGCAGACACGAGTATCAGTGGACATGTCTCAGTTTGCTCATTATGGCACATTTGATGGTACAGCTCACCTTCCGAGCCTTGAACAGGACTACAGTGTTTGGCTTCAGCGTTCGCTATGCTTTGCTAGTCATGGAGAACAGTCATTGCAGTTTGCAGGACTGACTTCAGGTGAATACGCATACTTTGACCCTCACCACGTAAGTCTACAGGAATGCCATTGTCGCTAGCTGTAATTGGGTGGAACTGCAGTTATGTTAAAATTCACACGTCTTAACGACATGATTGACAGGATCAAACGCTTGTACGAATGTTTAGCATCGCGCCAACCTGCACTTATGAGCTACAGCCTGTCGAGTTCCACAGTGAAAACGCAGCTGCAAAGAGATGCTGATGAAAACAGACAAACAGCTACAACTGTTCCAGCACCAGCTTTAATGAACCTGAATTGAAAACCCAAAATCCACTGAGCAGACACAGAAAACTGGACCGACACTTTACACTGAGTGATGTCATCCAGAGTGGATTATTCAAATGAGCAGCTGCTGCGATGAACAATCGTCCTTCTGATTATTTAGAAATAGAAACCTCTGCATCTTCTGTAAGAGACACTCAGGTAACAAAAGAATCTGTTCTCAGAATGATTTAAACATTGCCTCCTGTTTAACTGAGACAACAGAGGAACTTTACATAAACTGTTAAAGCATAATAAACAGCAAGGAGAAAGATTAGGAGACGATTATTGGTCCAGAAAAACACACACAGAAAGGAAAATGAGAAAAGAAAGAAAGACAGACATACACTTTTGATGAAAGCTTTAAGGCAAAGAAAAAGATTGTAGTAGAAAGTTCGTGATTCTGATCACAGTAAGAAAAAGAGTGTGTACAAAAATAATCTGTATAAACTCAATGCTACATATAGAGAGAAACAGAGAAACATTTGAGAAAATCTATAGAGATAGTGCATTAGAGAGAAAAAGGAGAACGTGTTATAAGGATGTATAAAGAAGATCTTTATTCCGAGAAAAGCAGAAGGAGCGTATAACAAGAACATATAGAGAATCTCCCATTTTCCGAAGAAAGCGAAGAACGTATAACAAGAACATATAGA
>NW_020327187.1:0-75018 GCF_001858045.2 Oreochromis niloticus
TCAGAGAACATTTAGATATAGAGAAGTGAAAACCTCAGCTCTTTTACAGGAACATGCAAATGTAGAGAAGGGGAAAAACCCGCTGCTCTGAATGACGTCGTTACCTTTGTATAAACACACACAGACAAACACACACACACAGAAACATCTTGTATAAATAAAGGACGCAGACAGTCATGAGATGCAGATCCTGTGTTTCATGGCTGCCCTCGCGAGTTAAAGAAAATCTGCAGTGTTTGTGTGTGTTTTCTAACTCAGGTGTCTCAGCTGAACAAAGAACGGCAGGGTGATTTAAAGAAATCCCCTGTCATTTAAATTGGTCCTTCGAGCCTAGCGATGGAAACAACAGACACGTTTCTGAGACTCCAAAAGGGCTTTGGAGTTGACGTCACGCCGCGGAGCACGGCGCCATGTTCAGGGTCTACGAATCAAAAGAGACACTGTGTTGGAACGACGACGACAAGAATCATGCTTAAAAGCAGCTCCAAAGAAAACGGACGGTATAGAGACCGATTGCGTCCAGAGGCGAAGCAGCAGTACTTGAAAAAAATAGAGTGCAGGCCTGTGTTATTTAGTTTTTATATTTAAATGTATAAATGATCGAGTGTGATCAAACTTTACATCTAAAAAATGACATTAAATGTCATCACTTACATGTTACATTTTAAAGGTTCAAACCTCAAAGACATTAAGTTTACAGTCATAAATGATCAAGAAAATCAACAATCTTCACATTTCAGAAACTGGAACCAGCTTTAAATGTGACTAAAATAATGATAAAACAATCAGTTCTCTAATCATTGACTAACTGATGAATCACTGCAGCTCCAATATATTGTTGCATTTGACAACCCACTACAGCAACTACAGAATAAAACCACTAACCAGACTGATGACAGATTTCAAACATGCTGAATATGAAGAGTAGTATCATTTAAACTCACATGATTATCAGCCATAAGAACAAATTCAGATTTATATTGATGTAAGGTATATAAATGTAAGTACACTCCTACTCTGGAGGACCGAGGACCTGAGAGGTCAGTGTGGACATTGTTGTGGCGAAATGTGTAACTGTTTGTGTAACAGTATAAGGCCCAAGATTTGTCATTGCATCCAAATCCACATTCACTGCCCGTCCCTGCTCTGCTGATATTCTTGTATGCGACTGCATTACAAACTCCTCCCTGTTTCCACTCCACCTCCCAGTAAAAACGTCCAGTCAGACTCTCTCTACTCAGGACCTGATGATTTTGAGTGAATCTGTCTGGATGATCAGAATAAAACTGTTGTTGTTTCATTAATGTTACTTTTCTGTTCCCCTCAGATAATAACAGATGTGTGTTTGCTGTGTTTGGATCCAGTGTGATTTTACGTGAATATTTTAAGAATTCAGCTCTGGTCTTTGGCTCTGGTGGTGACAGTAAAACATCCACTTCAGTGACTGTCAGTGAGATGTTTGTCCATTCCTCTCTCAGAATGTCCTGTAGTTTATCTCTGGTCTCTGACACAGCTGCTGTCACATCCTCAAAGTAGCTCAGAGGACGAATATTGATGCTGGATGAGTGTGTAGACTCACTGAGTGCTGACAGTGAGGGGTAGTTGTGTAGAAACTGGTTGTGATCCTCTGTGTGTGAGAGCTGCTCCAGCTCGCCGTCTTTCCTCTTCAGCTCAGCGATCTCCTGCTCCAGCTTCTCCTGAAGCTCTTTGACTCGACTCACTTCAGTTTCCTGCTGGGATCTGACCTGCTGCTTCACATCAGAGCTTCTTTTCTGGATGAGACGGATCAGCTCAGTGAACATCTTCTCACTGTCCTCCACTGCTTTATCAGCAGAGTCATTGATGGCCTCCACCTCCTGTTGAAGCAGCTTCACATCTTTCTCTCGCTCCTGGATTCTCTGCTGGATGTTTAGTCGTCTCACCTCGAGCTCCTTCTGCTTCTCAGTCCTTTCTGCTGCAGCTGGGACTGTTTCATGGCCTTTATGTTCATCCATTGTGCAGAGATAACAGATACTCTGCTGATCAGTATGACAGAAAATCTTCATCACCTCATCATGACGAGAGCAGATGTTCTCCTGGAGCTTCTTGGAGGGGGCCACCAGCTTGTGTTTCTTTAATGAAGCTGCATCATAGTGAGGTTGGAGGTGTTTCTCACAGTAAGAGGCTGGACAGACTAAACAGGACTTGATGGCTTTCAGCTTCCTCCCAGTGCAGACATCACAGGCCACATCTTCAGGTCCAGCATAGCAGTGATCAGTTGGAGCAGCTTGGAGTCCAGTCTTCTTCAGCTGCTCCACTAAAGCTGCTAACATGATGTTTTTCTCCAGGACAGGCCTCGGTGTGAAAGTCTTCCTGCACTGAGGGCAGCTGTGGATTCCCTTCCTGTCCTTTTCATCCCAGAAACTTTTAATACAGTTCCTGCAGTAGCTGTGTCCACAGGCTGTAGTCACCGGATCCTTCAGTAGATCCAAACAGATGGAACAAGAGAAGGTTTCTCGGTCCAGCTGAACTCCTTTCTGCGCCATTTCTCCTCTCAGTGTCAGTGACTGTGTGAGTTTCTCTTCCTTATAACTGAAACTAGTCTGAGCTCTGATCTCAACAACATGTTTCTGCAGTAAATGGAGCCTGTCAGCTCTTATATGTCACCACATGTTGGTTACACCCATGTTCAAAGTGCAGCTCTGAAGGGGAGGGAACGAGGAAACAGGTGGACAGAGAGGAGGTGCTGTGTTTAAGAGCAGGAAGAAGAGGGAGGGTTATCAGGCTGTGCTTCACTCCAGGAAGAGGAGCAGCTTGAGAGCAATACTCTGTGCATTTACTGGCGCTTACTGGGCTTAATTTACGACTGTGCGTAAATCCCCCCTGATTTTGGTATGATCCGAGCTCAGGCACTAGGCGACTCAGTTGTTACCCTCCATGGCTAAACAAAGCACTATGGATCTGTTTCAGTTATGCACTGATGAACACAACAATGGACATAAGGAGCTTCTTTCAAAGAAAAAACTCTGGTAGATGTTATTTTATATATTATGCTTTGTATGTTGTTCAGTATATTTCTATGCAAAACAAGAGAATTTTCAATACACAGCAGTATATTCACAGTTTAAACCGGATGTTTACATACACTTTAGGGAGAAAACATAAAAACATCTTTTTACTGTTAAACATCAATTTAGAGTAAACTTGTTTTGTTTTAGATAAATAAATATTGAAATATCTTTTGAATTAGTTAAATGTCAGAATAAAGAGACAGAGCTGTCTATCACTTTCATCAGATTTAGGAGTACATATACACTAAGTTTATTGTTAATTAATAATAAAACTCCAGACGATTCCATTCTGAGCTGAAGAAGCTTCTGATAGGTTAGTAGAGTCCATGTGAGTAAATTGGTGGCACAGCTGTGGATGCATATAAGGCAAAACACAGAGCCTGTTTCTGTGACATGGGAAAATCAAGAGATGTCAACAAAACACCAGGAAAAGAATTGTGGAGCTCCATAAGTGTGGCTCAGTTTTGAATACAATTTGGTGCCATTTACAATTAAGAAATACATATAGTTTCTCTCTTTACTCTTAAATTTAAGAAATGTTTACTATATTTATCAATCTAAAAAAATAAACATTTAGTCTGATTTGATGTTACAATTAAAAAAGTGTTTGTGTTTTTATCTGAAGAGTGTTTAAATATCTGGTTTCAACTGTATATTTGATGATGTTGGTGTTTGGCTTGATTGTCAGCACAAAGAGGGAGAGAGAGGAACAGAGAGGGAGAGAGAGGAACAGAGAGGGAGAGAGAGGAACAGAGAGATTTTGATTTTTAAAAAATACGTTTATTTCTCATGAAATAATCGACATATTACCACACCTGTCACACTGAAGTGTAACACAAAATCAATAAAAAGTTACATCAACACCTGCCCAAAAACTAATTGCCCCTCCACCACACTACAGATTGCCCCCCTGTAACCCCAGACCTGAGAAAAAGTATGTAGGTCTGAGGCTGTCTTATAGAAATTAAATTCTAGCAACAGCCTAGACTTCACCATGCTGACAAACACAGGGACTACCCCAACATTCAGCCCTTCTGTCACCTTTCTCTTCCTGCTCATATACACTGCCATTTTTGCCTGTCCTAATAAAAAAATTAAGCAGCTGGCATTTGTTCTTCCAAAGACGAGTAAATTTAAAACCACAAATGAAAATAGTCAGTGTAAAATCTTCCCCACATCTACTAAAGATGGCTTTTAGAAGCACAAACAGAGCCGAGAGGCGAACACATTCAGAAAAACAGTGAAACAGGGTCTCCCTCTGCTCACAGAACGGACATTTGTCTTCCACAGCAGCGTTAATAACAGAAACAAAAGAGTTTACAGCAACAATGCCATGAAGAATCCTCCACTGCAAGTCTGCATGTTTTTTCGTGAGGGGAGGCTTATAAAGGGACCTCCATGCCGGCTTGATGTCAGGTGCCAAGGAGAGATGGGTCCTCCACACCATGTCATTGCGTCCATTCAGCTTGCCGTGATTGAGAGTTTTTACCAGCAGCCTATACAAAGTTTTTCCAGAGGCCCCTTCCAGGGACACCCCCGCAACATCCACATTATCCAGTAAAGGACCAAAGCAGTTCATAAAACCAGGAAACAGTCTGATGGAAGGATAAGGATCTAAATGATTCGGAGACATACTGCCATCACAATAACTTCCCAAAAGTGAACACCCAACTCCACCTAACTTGCGTTTCCAGTGATCCAAAAGCTGACCAACAACTCGAGTAGACCGTATCCCAAGCTGTGCAGCGAGTCCCTCCGGAGCATCTAGCCGAGGTCCAGCCAGCTCCACCACCCTCTTCAGAGAACAGACTTGTGCAGCGTGGAGCCGTCTGGATAAAGTAGTCCTCCCCCTGACAGGGCAATCCAGCAAGCTGCCAAACAGTACAGGTTCCTCCAGCAACCAGTACAGAGAATCAGCCTGCTGCCACCTCTCTTTCCTCAGCAGAGCCCATACAGAAAAAACACTCTTGTAAAAAGGTGGAAGAAGTGAAGAGTTCAGCTTGCTTGCGTCCATCAGAAACAGAGATAAATCCAAACCCATATTACCAAGCTGCTGAAGAATACAGCACGATACACCCCTCCATACAAGATCTTGGGGTCCTGTAAGCAGCCTCTGAATAAACTGAAAGCGAAAAGCAGCTCCTCTACTGGCCAAATGGACCAGACCTTGTCCGCCTTCCTCTCTAGGGAGAAAAAGGACACTCTGAGGAATCCAGTGCAATTTATCCCAAAAAAAGTCCACCAGGATTCTTTGAATGTTAGACAAGAGGGTAACTGGGGGATCAACACAGGTCAACCGGTGCCACAAAGCAGAAGAAACCAGATTATTGATGACAAGAACCCGACCTCTGTACGACATGTGAGGTAAAAGCCACCTCCATTTGGAAAGCCGACCGTTGACCCTATCCACCACATTTTCCCAATTCTTCTGCAAAAAAGTGTCATTGCCTAAAAACACCCCTAAATACTTAAGACCACCCTTTCTCCAGATCAAACCTCCAGGCAGACTGAGCTGATCCCCCAGCTGACCTGTCACAGTTACAGCCTCACTCTTTTCCCAGTTTATTTTGGCAGAAGAAATACAACCAAAAAGAGAAACTGTGTTCTCTAAAACCTTGATATCTGTCTGTGAGTTGATCAGGACAATTAAATCATCAGCATAAGCAGACAACTTCAGAGGTACATTGCACCCAGGGATATAAACACCACACAAGTCCCGTCTTAATTTGTGAAGCAAAGGTTCAATTGCCAGGGAATACAGCATCCCTGACAAAGAACAGCCCTGCCTCACCCCCCTTAGAACACGGAAAGGACCACTCAAGACCCCATTTATTTTCAGGACACTCGTAATGTCACGGTACAGAACCTGAATCATGGCTACAAAACCTGGGCTGAAGCCAAAAGCAGCTAAAGTGTGCCACAAATATTGGTGTTCAACCCGGTCCAAAGCTTTTTCTTGGTCTAGAGAAATGAGACCAACATCTATACCTAAAGACCTAGAGAGGTCCAAAACATCCCTAATCAAAGTGACATTATCACTTATCAGCCTGCCGGGCACGCAATACGTTTGGTCCCCATGAACAACAGAAGCCATCACGTCACGAAGCCTGGTGGCCAGGACTTTGGAGAAAATCTTATAGTCTGTACAGAGCAACGATACTGGTCTCCAGTTCTTCAAATTGCGTAGATCTCCCTTCTTTGGCAGCAGAGTGATGACTGCCCGTCTACAGCTCAGAGGCAGCAAGCCTCTCTGCAGACTATCCGTGACAACCTCCAGCAAATCCTCACCCATCACAGACCAAAAGTCTTTGTAGAACTCAACAGGAAGGCCATCCATGCCAGGAGCTCTACCATTCTGAAAACTCATCAGAGCAGCATGAAGTTCATGCAAAGTTGGCCGAACCTCCAGTTTTCGATTGGTTTCAGCCGCCACCTGAGGGAGTCCCTTGAAGAATCTACTGCACAAACTAGGATTTTCTGAAAAATCACTCTGAAAAAGGTCCTCATAAAAGCTGACAGCAAACTTTCTGATCTCAGAAGGATCCGAGATTATTGAGCCACCGTCAGACAGAGAGTGAATAACTTTTCTTTGCCCATTCTTCTTTTTCAGTCCAAAGAAAAAGTGAGATGGGGCATCCGTCTCCGTAACACTGAGGAAACGTGACCTAACCAAAGCCCCTTTGGCTGTCGTGCCCAACAGGTCGGCTAAAAAAGCCTTTTTGGATTTGAGGGAATCTAAAAGCCCCCGGTTTCCTGTAGACGCCGCTAAACTCTGCAGTTCTACCACCTGAGTCTCTAGGTTTCTCATAGATCTGGTTATGTCCCTAGTAACATTACGAGTGAACTGTTGACACAATTGTTTGATCTGACACTTCCCAAAATCCCACCACTGCTGGATACATGCAAAGTCAGATTTAGATTTCCGGTGAGTGAGCCAAAAAAATTCAAAAGCTGTCACTCAAAAGTCTTGTCACGTAACAGGGCCGTATTGAAATGCCAGTAGGCACTCCGTACGCGAACATTTTTAATGAAAACAGAACAATGAACCAGACAATGATCAGAGAAACCAACAGGGGTTATCTGACAGTCCTTAAAAATACTCAAATGATGTTTAAATGAGTATATGCGATCCAGTCTTGCCAAAGATAAATGATTGTCCTTAGAGTGACTCCATGTGTACTGTCGCAGATGTCCATTGAAAAACCGCCACACATCTGACAGGTCTACAGCTGCAGCCAGCTGCCTAAGCCTGCGAGAAGACGCAGGATGAGGTTCGATGTGGTTCCTATCCAAAGGTGGGTTGTCAGTACAATTGAAATCTCCACACAAAAACAAATACCCATCATCACTGGAAACCTTAACAGTATCACACAGGACATCTAAAAAACCCATTCTGTCCACTCCTTTAGTTGGTGCATATACATTGAGAAAAACAAAAGTCACATGTTCATATTTGACTTTAACTTTCAGCAAACACCCCTTGATTATTTCCTCTGCTTCGCAAGAAACAGGTAAAAAATTCTTAGAGAACACAATCCCCACACCTCCACTACAACTGGACTTATGACTAAAAAAAACATTTCCCCCACAGCCCTTCCTCCAGTCACTCTCATTGTCACCAGTACTATGAGTTTCTTGAACCAACATAATATCTAATTTCTTCAAGTCCATAAGCTCGAAAAAAGCAGCTCTTTTCACCTCATCTCTAGCACCATTCAAATTTAATGTGCCTATTTTGAATTCAGACATGAGAGAAGCGAGACAGAGGAAAAAAGACAGGGACACATAGAGTGTGGTCTTAAACATCATCGTCATCATCAGCAGTAAGTGCTTGAGATCTCACTTTCAAAATCAGTTTCTTTAAACGATAAATCTCTTGGTCTGTCAACACATCATCAAGAAAATTCCCTGATTTTTTTGTCAAGACCCGAGACGACTCAACAAAAAGCTTAAGGTCTGGAAAATAATCCTCCACTTTCACCATCCTGAGGCCTTTGGTTTTCTGCAAGAATTTCCTGATCTCAGCAGGAGAGTACAGATTCTGGTGTTCCTGGCTCAGGGACAAATCACTTTCAGACTCCATACTGCTCTCTCCTGTTCTATTTCCTCTCTTAGCTTTTGACGTTTTTGTACTACAATGGGCAGGTTCAGAGCTCTTCCTCTTTTGAGACAACTTCAGCAAATCCTCATCAAGCACGTTGTCATCCTCACAAAGATCATCACACACAGACTCAAGAGTCGTGTCAGCTGTCTGACTGGTGTCAGAAAAACCTGCAGACTGGTCATTAGTCAGATCCGTTTCTACACCATCAACACTTTTCAAAATGCCAGTTTCATCAGACCCGTTACTGCTCGGAAAAAGCCGGTTTTCCACCGGCGCCCCGGCAGCGGGGTCTGCCTCAGCTACGGCGGAGCCGCCCGCGGTCTCAGCGGAGCCGCCCACGGTCTCAGCGGGTTTCGCATGAGCCACAGCCAAAACAACTTCCTCCACCGAGCAATTCACAGTCGGTATAAGTTTGACAGCATGACGGCGTGTCAGCTTCTCAAACTCTGCTCCACCCTCAACAGCGGGCATTGTGCCAAGCCAAGCCGGTAGCAAAAGCTACCAAACCAGCCGGCAACAAACAAAACACACCAACAACCGTGTGTCGAGAAAATAAACACACCTAACAGTGAAAATAGAAAAGAGGAACTCGAAAACAGAAATCCACTCACTCCGACACTCCCGTCCCCAGCTCCATGCACTCCGCCATTCACTCAGAGAGGGAGAGAGAGGAGCAGAGAGGGAGAGAGAGAGGAACAGAGAGGGAGAGAGAGAGGAACAGAGAGAGAGAGAGAAATTAAAAAAATAATATAATAAAAACAACGCACTAGTTCTTATGAATTCTTTATTAGGTTTTTTTGGATGTAGGATTAAAATGACAGCTTGTGAAGCGACAAGGTCCATCCTACCTGTGTCAGAAAAGAGTCAAAGGTAGAGCTGCTTACATTTGATCATTTGTCGGTAACCTAAACATATGTGAAAAGAGAATTTGTAAAAGTACTCACCTGTCCCGGTTGCTTCTTGCAGGATGTGGAAGCAGCTTAAGCAGCTATCACCTGCTTAAGTGCTCCTGGAGCAGACCAGTGTGCCGGGTTAGGGGAGTGTGGTTAGATAGTAATGGTTGAAGCATATGTTATTGATTTGTTTATAGTACGTTTTGGAAATATGTATATGTTTGTTATGTGCTCTAATGTAATTGTATGTTAATGTTTTCATTTTGATTAGTTAACCCTCAGGCTAGTCCGGATGCTCACCCGAGCAGGTAGAGTATAAAAGGAAGCCATTTTGTTTTTAGTGTTTGTGCTGTTAATACGTGCCTTCTTTAATAAAGTGCCAGTCTCGCGTCATATTATTGGAAGGAACCCGTGACCGCCGGCCAAAAACTGACAGGTTGTGATTTCAGTGAAGAGGTAGATAGCAGAGACAACATGAGTATTAGAGGGCGTGGCTTGAAGAAATGAGACTGGGTATATTACTTCAGAACATAAAAATACATCGCAAGAACATATCTTTAAAAATGGTGTTTTTGGGGGAATGTGAAATAAATTAAAAAAACTCACAGCCAAACAGCCTTTAATAAATCCCAAACTTTACTTGAATACATACAACAAGCGTTAAGAATTACAATGTCTTCAGCATCTACAGTGAGGTCACACACACACACACACACACACACACACACACACACACACACACAAAGTAGAAAAACTGATTTCATTACACTAGTTGAGCAATGAAAAATCATGCGACCACTCAACTAATCTTAAAGGCTCATAAAAGAAAAAAATTATGACAAAGTTAAATGTATCGAGTCTGTCAAAACTAAAAACAAAACTACGATAAAAAAAAAAAGGAAACACAAATTGTCCTCGCTTTTTCCAGAAACGGTGAAAATGGTTGTCAAGAGCCCCATACCCTTTGTCGTAATGATAACGAGTGAAAACTAAGAATTTGTAAAGTAAGAGTTCATCTGTACAAAACAGGCAAACAAACTACTGCGATCATTCTGTCTCTACACAGCCATCTCCTCAGAATCTGTTTTACTCTCAACTTCATGCAACAACGCGTCAGGTACGCCTTGCTTTGACCCCACAACAGAGGCTATAATGTTTTCTAGGTGAGGATTTCCCTTCGCTTCCTCCTCAACTCTTTCCAACACCTCCCCATACCCATCTTTCTTCAGATTATCCACAAAGTTTTCAAATATAGTGAGCAGAGGAAAGGCATACTCAATCACATTCTCGCTAAGGTTCGGAAACCCGTAGAAAAACCCGCCACTGTGCAAACCAAACACTCGTCCCTCTGCATCGAAAACCGGGGAGCCGGAAGAGCCGTGGTACGAGAGTGTTGTAGGTGACGTAGATATTTTCATACGGGTCATTTTTGATCTGCTGATTGATTTCGCAAAGACTGCAAAATTCCTCGCAGTCTTCTAAATTGTCATTATTCTCTCGCCTCTCTTTCTCCACGACCCACGTAGGACTCATTTTTTTAACTCCTCCTCCCGGGTGTCCAACGACACAGGCCTCGCCGTCTGAAGGTACAGGCCCAAATCTCTTAAGGAGCCCCGGCGGCACTTTCTCTGTTTCTAGCTTAAGTATGACATAATCTAACTTATCGTCGCCGACGAACACCTTAGCGCCGAGGTTGTTCCTGTCTGACTCTTGGTCTTCAAAGTTAAAGACCACAGTAACGTTTACAAATTCACGCCAGTTAGGTGTGTTTGATTTAACCCAGTAGTCGAATAAGCGGGCGTTGGTCAAGACAAAGTTGTCAAATAGCACAAAGCCTGTGCCTTGCTTTATGAAGGAACCGGTTATGAGACAAACTGACTCGCTCAGTTCGAGCAGCAACATAACGCTGCGAATTTCAGTAAAAGACTGTCGGCTCTTTCCAAAGCACTCCTTCCTGTACTTCAGTTCTTCCTGGAAAGAATTTTTGGGGAATCTACTCTCCATCCATCGTTTCAGATGCGGATACTGCTGACAAAGTAGATCGTAAACCTCCTTACGGTCAATGCTGCTGCCCGTTTCTTTGATTGCCGTTGTTAGACTCAATCCGTTCTGTCGTGCTACATCTAAGACTGATGTCATTCCACCACTGCGCTTTGCATTATTTGATGCGTGTGGAGGTTTCTTCTGCCCTGTGATGGCTACGTCCGTATCTGCTCCCTGTGGAAAACATATCTGGAATTTCTTATTGTCCAGACAATCAATTATGTCTGTGCACTCAGTCTTACGTTCGTCGTCGATGTTAACCAGCTCAAAGTAGCCCAGGTCATCGGCGAAGCGACCGTCTCTTTTCAGAGCCTCGGCCGCAGTTATTCCCTTCTCCCCGTAAACACAAAGATACTCGAACTGTTTTAAAGCGTCATTTTTTAAAAAACTTTTCTCTTTTTTGGCATTTAGTCCTCCCTTTGTACCGATGTAAAAGACAGAATAGCAATCTCTCGCCTTAACCATCTTCTTATTTTTACTGAAAGGCCTCCGTGCAAGCTTGAACATGTTGCGTGTGCCCTCTGAACTGAATTTCAGTCTGAACTGATGTCCGTGTTGGTCCTGCAGGAAATCAGAGTTGGAAAAGTTGTTAATGTAGCAAAAACCAAAATGTATTGCATTTTGTTCATAATCTCTTTAAAGAACGTTAAATGAACGTTTTTTTTTTATCGCTTTCACTGTAAATGAGTCTGCACAGTTAAAAAAACTGATTTACATTTATTGTTTATTACTTTTATCGGACATCCCATTTATGCACATTTAAGAAATAACGTGGAAAATATCCTTTTGTTTGCATTTGGAGACTCGGTATTTGAACCATCCCAAATATCTGGACCAGGGAACCAACTCCACAAACCGGCTAAACTAACCTGTTTTTGGATAAAAGAAAACCATATAAGCACGAGCCCTGGAATCTTGGCTTTTTTTAAAAAAAAAAAGAAGCACTACACATTACTTTTCTTATGTTTAGTATACAGGAGTTGCTGCTCACACTCTGAGTTGCACTAATGTGTCTGTCAGCTGTCCCAAATGGAATGTCAGGCCGCACTCACGCCGGACACCTCCTTGACCTTATGTCCACGAGCCCTCGACTCAGCTGCAAAGTACTTACGGGGTCAGTTTCCTTTTCATCAGAATTATCTGCCGTCATTCAGACATAAGTTGAGCAACGGTTTAACCAATTTTCCATCAAAGGGATTAAACAGAACATAGGATGTAAGTTAAGGAAATATAAGTTTGACTATGGAGCACATCTCCTTCAGCGTTCACAATAATGGACTGCATTTCTCTCAGTCAACTGACTGTTTACGGGGGAAAAACAGCTAATAGTGGGCTCTGTGTTTGTGATTGTTGTTTGTTAATCACACTAGGAGTGAACAAAAGCAGAAAAAAAAACCCTGTAAAGATGCAGACTGTGAAAGTCTGGTTTATACCATAAATCTTACCAGCTGTAGCAGGGTTTTTTTGTGTTTTAAGTTAAAAGCACGTGTCAAGACTACTGTCTCCCTGTCAGGGTTTCTGGGTCGTTGACCCAGTATTTTTAGTTCATGTTCAGTGTTTATCTCCTGCCTGTTCTCACTTCCTGTTATTCCCATGTCAGCTTGTGTCATTAGTCAGATTATGTTCAGCCCTGTACTCACCCGTTTCCAATCATTGTCACCATTCAACCTGTGTATTTAAGCTCCTCGGTTTCACCAGTTCTTTGTCATGTCATTGATGTTCGTGTGATGTTGTCCTTTCCGTGTGTTCCCTCAATTCAGTCAGCCATTCAGTTATCCAGCCAGTCAGTGTCAGTTCACCCTCTGTTCATCCATTCCTTATAATAAACCTTCACCAGTCTTCACCTACCTGCGAGTCCTGCGTTTGGGTTCCTTCTTCCTCGCCTCCACACAAAACCTGACACTCCCAATGCTGATGTGATCCTCCTTTTTTGTTCCCTACTAATGATATACGGTAATTTGTCCCCATAAAATAATAAGGTTTTATTGAAATCATTGTGATACAGAGATTTGATTTCTTGTGCATGCGTTGGATGAAAAAGTAATTTTGTCTACACTGAATGTAGTTTACCAACTGCTCCTCAGTCCAAACTGACTTTATGGTTCATACGTGTCAACTCAGGGAACTCCTGCCATGACCTCCCCTTTGTGAGCACACACACACACACACACACACACACACACACACACACACACACACACACGCAGAAGGAGAGAAACAGAAAGATCATTAATGCAGAGGCTTGCGGCAGCTCTTGGATTTTCACTCTCTATCGGATTTCAGAAGAATAAAGAACGGTCACATAAATTTCATTACAAAGTTCTTACCTTTTGCTTCAATGTGTCTTTAAACCCTTTCTCGTTCAAATTGTTTATTCACATAGTAAAGAAGTAGCTCAGTAAGTAGGAACAGCGATAGTTTAAAGACATTTTCTACAATACAGAGGATTTCATCATCCGCAGTTTGTGAAAACTGCGGTTAAAAAACAAATCAGTAAATTCACAAATGATGGACTCTTTTCAGAGGTACGCTTCATGTACTGATTAACATACACTTAAAAGATGTACATTAGGCTGCACACTGGTTATGCCATTACGGATTTTGCTCAAGAGTCTGTTTAAGCTAAAAACTTGAAATATATGTATGTATATTTTAAATCAGTAACATAGATAAAATGTTTTTGGATAACAAACGAGTCACAATTTAAACACTGTTTGAATAATCAAAGAGATATTTATAAAGGGCAGGCTTACCGGGAGCAGAGAAACACGCTGTATTGTCTCTTTTGCATAAGCCACACCAGAAACGCTCTGTGCAGATAGCAAAGTCTGTGCTGTGGGAGTGTCTGGACCCTCCACGCCACACAACCTCGCACTGGTCCCCAGGGGGCACGGCAAACTTGTAAGCCCTAGTTCCGGCTCCTGAAAAATATGCTTGAGTTGTTCTTGTGTCCAACAAAAATGAGTTCTGCTATGTTTTATTTTTAATGTTACTGCGTTGAAGTTAGCACAATTTAAAATCAAAAAATTATTAGTCTCTTAAATGAATGGCATCTTGTTAGACCGGGGACGGGGGCTTAAAAAACTAATACATTGTTTTACATCTTGTGCACACTTCAATGAAACTCGAAAAGTGGGACACACAATATGGAGATGATGACTCGGCATTTGTTAGGCAGGACTGTAAGTATAGAGAGGAGGAATTCCCATTCATCTACTCTGCAATGTGCATTGTGTCCTTGTAACATGTTTACTTTTTTCTAAATAAATAGCTGTGAAAAAACCCATCAAAGTTGAGGTAAGTATTCACCACAGTATTGTGTTTTTTATTATTAGGGTCAAATTTCTCTTTGTGTAAAAATTAAGCCAACATCCAAGTGTCAAAGGTCGGTTCTAAAAAACAAGTCAGTCCCTGAAGCTTATTTGTGCCACAGATGCTAATTCAGTGACTGCGTGTGAGGAATGTTTTGGGACCTGTCTGATCTTAAAAAAAAAAACAAAAAACTAACTTTGTTGTTACATTACAGCAATATTGGGGAAGGTTTTAACGGCTGATCATGGAGCAGGATGAAGGTCAAAGGGAAACTCCCTGCCACGCTTCCGGTTATGCTTCCATCCGGCGTAGTCATCTGACCGGTCCGTGCTATATCGCCCCTCCTGACCCGGAGCGGTATATCGTGTTGTAGAAAAGTTTGTTCAATTCGCGCTCACTCTCTCTCTCTCTCTGTCTCTCTCACTCTTACCAAAATAATAAATTCTCTGGGGGGTTTTTTTCTCATACGTTTATGGTGCGAGACGGAGGAAGCATCCCGATCTCTCGGAGGTAATTGACCGGGATGAACCGACGGAACTTATTCAAGTTCTCAATATGTGCGCTGTGCTTTTTTTCACTAAGGATTATTTTACACGTACAATGAGTTGAGGCCAATATGAAATTCTTTGCTTGGCTGGAGGCATTAAGAAATACTAATAACGATTAGAGGGGTTGTTGACTCCTCCTCGATATGCGTAAAACAGGGCCGTTTTCTTTTAGGGTTTCTGTCTGTTGAGAAAACCTGTTGTAAAAGTAGCTAAAAAAAATGAAGAAACTCTTTACTTTTGGTCTGATAAGGAGTGGCTCCACAAAACCAAAATACCTGGTCGGGGTGTTTTAATAAAATTAATTAGGGACGATTTCCAAATACAGGCGCGGCGCTTTTTTTCCACTAAGGCTTACTTTACACATACGAGGTGGGCGCGCTGTAGGTTATAAGCATTAAGAAATACTGATAATGACTAGAGCGGTTTGTTGACTCCTCCTTGACCCGCGGTGTGTGTAAAACAAGACCATTTTCTTTTAGGGATTCCGTCTATTTTCTGCTAATGAGAAAACCTGATGTAAAAGGAGCTCAAACATGAAGAAAAACTCTTTACTTTGGTCTGAGAAGGAGTGGCTGCACAAAACCAAAATACCTCATCCGAGGGTGTTTTAATTGTTTAAGTAAGGCCGATTTCTGAATATGTGCGCAGCGCTTTTTTTCCCCTCTAAGGCTTACTTTACACATACGAGGTGGGCGGTCTGTAGGTTACAAGCAGACAGAAAGTTCTTCTTTTCATTACAAGCAATGGTGTAGCCTGCCTCCACCCCGCTCTATAAAAATGCAATTTGTTGCTAGGCTGATAATCTTAAAGGTTTTTCATTGCGTCTGTAATATAAGAAAATAAAATACTATTGAAAGAAATGGTTCTCTACAGGCAATAGGAACTCACTCTTTTTTTTCCCATTACAAGCCCTGGTGTAGCTTACCTCCACCCGGCACTATATATGTGTATATATGTATGTATATACATATGTAATCCGTTACTAGTCAGATAATCTTAAAGTTTTTTTATTTTATTGTGCCTGTAATATAAGAAAGTAAAATTACATCTGCTATTGAAAAAAGAAATAGTTCTTTACTGAGAAAATTGTCATAATATTTAAACATTCAAACTATGAGTTTGTCTGTGGAAAACTAACTGCTGCTCTGTCTCTCTATACAGCATTGACTCAGCAGAAATCTGATGCGTCACCCCCATGTCTCAGGAACCCCTCCCTCTCTGATCCCCAGATCTCTTCCTCGTCCAAGTACAGAGGAACGCACGGGTGCAGAATAAAAGGATCCATCTTGTCTGCGCATAGTGCGCCGCCCCTCTCTGTTTTTATTCTCCTCCCTCCACAGACCCCCCCTCCCTCTAAGGAAGAAAACATTTTTTTATTTTTCACAACAGGTGTCACGCTTATGGATCATATTACACACTTCCAGAGTACTTCCGGTGGGGTCAAAAGGTCGCTTGCTCTTAGGGGGTCATATGATTGTTGGGTTTTTCTCTGTATATATATTATTACCTATGTATTATTGTACGGTCTACCTTATATGCCTTTAGGCAACTGTTGTTATGATTTAGCGCTATAAATAAAATTGAACAATTAACCAAACCCCACAAACTGTGTGTCTTTGGACTGTGGGAGGAAAATGAAGTCAAAGAGATGTTAAGTAACCTGCACGGCTCATTTCCAACACCAAGGCAGTATCATCAACTACATTTTAAAAAACTGGTTTTGATGCAACCTCACATTCCTCACATCTTCTCTGCATCAGCCCAACACAGAGCACGACTGTAAACTTCACCACAGTACTACAGACTAACCAGTGTAGCCTGCACTGAGATATGCCAAACTGCCCAGTGTTTGAATAACAACCTTTGAATAACACAAAAGCAATAAACTTAAGTTTACAATAAGATTAGTAGCACATCATGTCTAGAGTCAACGTCCGATATAAAACACAAATTCTGGCGGGTTACTTTTGGTAATGATTGTCTCTGTGCTGCAGCCTGCTGTGCAGCTACAGCACTCATTGTTATGCATTAGGCTAATCTGACAATCAGATTTAATTATTAAGTTTTAGAAGGAATGCTGTGCCAAAAAGTAATTTCTGGTCATTGCCAAAAACGATAGCTGTATTTAAACCATTGTTGGCTTCTAAACTGTCAAACATACCTCTCATGATATGGCATCAAGTCACTTTGAGCCAGAAAAAACAATCCTGTCAAAAGGTAGAAACAGCAGTCAGACGTTTATATCTCCTTTATTTATGCAGCTACTATTATTACTATTATTATTAATGTGTTGGTCACATTTTTGTGACATTAATTTAACACCCTAACACATTTTCACTAATAGATGTATTTTGGTAGAAATTCAGTTTGGTTCATAACAGATCTGTAACCACGGAGATGTTAAATATTTTGCTCAGTCTGCTGAGAAAAGACAATTTACCTTAGTTCTCTTTAATTAAAAATAGCCTCAAAAAGGACCAGAATTATGTTGGGCTTGACTCTAAACAGGTGCAGAGAGCCTTGACTCGCCTTGTTTTGCAGGTTGCTGGAGCCTGGGGGGCGAGCAGGAGTACTGAGCTGCAGAGAGTCAGAGGTTGAGTCTGCTCTGACTGCTGGAACAGAAGAGTTTAAATAGAAGAGAAATGCTGCTTTGCTCTTGTTCTGCTCTGAGTCACTGTTTATATGAACTGTTGTTTAGTGAAACGTGCATTTATGCATTCTTTCCATTTCATTCATTGTGACCTTTAATGGTGATTCAGGTCCAATTTAACTGTACTTTGTTTGTCACATGACAGCATTCAAAGTTTTCATTAGATGGCGCCCAGCACCAGGGCTGTGCGGAGATGTTTGAAGGGGCGGGTGCTCAAAGTTAAAAAGAGGCACATAGAACCAGGCTGAATAACAAAACCCACATTCATCAAGAATCTAATATGGGATCATATAATACTATATCACTGTCATCAGGTGGGGACAAGGTTAAAGCTAATGTCGCCTATGTTTTACCTGGTGGGTACAATGTGGCTGTTGAGGGGTTTCTGCTGCTGCTGATAGTGCTGGAGGGCTGTGCTGATCTGGGACTGTAGACATTAAAAGGTCCATAGGAGAGATGGTAGCTAAACAATAACAAACAATAATAAAATGCAAAGATTAGTGACAATGCTTAAAACCATAGGGCAAGAGATTAAAACAAACTAGGCTAATTTGCTATTGCAATAAACTATTATTTAATTGTCCACACTTAACAACACTTGCACCTAATCTATAATAAAGTAATCAAGTTTTATGAAGTAATCATGAAAAATGCTATAGAATCATCCTTACAAGGCATGTCTGGTCAGTGTTAAGTGAGTAATATTTTTAAAAAATCTATACACACAAACACACACACACACACACACACACACACACACACACACACACACACACACACACACACACACACACACACACAGTGACATTTTAGACCTCCAGAATACTGAATATACTATTGCCACAAGTTTACATCATGGTGCTGAATCCTTGCCTTATTTATTCCTAGTGCTATAATAATAAAGTAATAAGGATAAAAAATAAATAATGTATGTTTGACGATCCACTCTGTGCAGGCAGAAAGCTTATTAAATGTTTAAAGTGTAGAGATACAATCATTCTGATGCTATAAAATCAGTATTTTGTCAAATTTGGAATATAAATCTAATAGAATCAGTTTCTTAATGTATTTTCTTTAAAACACAGTGCTTTTTAAGGACTGTAAAACCAATTGCAAAAAAACATACTAAAAATAAACCAAGCACAACAAGAACTCCTGAAAAAACTGTTTAGAACAGCGTACTATGTTGCAACGTTTGAAGATTTAGCCGTCTTTGCAAACTTCAAAAAGCAAATGACCTAGATCTTGGTTCCACTTACCTCTTACCAGTGACTTCAGTGGAAATTCCAGATTCTCAGCCGAAGGGCTACCAGGGACTTTTGAATTTTGCGAGCCCTGCAGTTAATAAAAGGACAGGTCATGTTTGTCGCGCTGTTGCACACACAGCACGCTGAATTGTTTCACTTCGTTCATTTGTCACGAGAAAACTTACCAACGTGTTCATAATAACCTAACACTCCTGTGTGCTGTAGACTACAGTGTACGCTGTACACCTACTTACTGGTTTGTCACATCAGTCTGTGTCTCTGAGCAGGAGCGGTCCTGGCCTGTTTGGTGCACAACAAATACAAAATAAGTAAGATAATACACTATATATTTTATATAGTGAGAGAGAGAGTATGCAAATGGATAACAAACAGCCATTAAAATTCATCAGACATTGAAAAGGATACATAATACATGCCATTATCCAAAGACACATCTGCTTACCTGCATCTTTTCCTGTTTCTCCTCTTCTTTTCTCTTTTCTCTAAACATGTAGCCACATGGTGCTTCTCATGATCAGGTTCCCTCCATGATGTCTTTACAGCGTTTAGGTCAAACTGACACATTTTCAGACAACATGGAACAATAGACTGATGCAAGGATTCAACCAGACACGCCCAATGCAGAAAGTCACTTATCTCCATTCTGTGTTGATGTAATCCAACAAGAAGAGTTATATTACCAAAATTACATTCAAGTTTTTTTAAATATAATTATTGCTGTTGCTCTTTGTGTGCATCGAAAACTTACTGCGGAAACGCAGTCTGATTTTTAATCAGACTGTAGATTTTCCTTCTTCTAGCTGTACTGACTGACCTTTGACCTCATGTGATGATGACTCTTCACCTCTGTCTCCTCTCACAGGGAGAAGATGATCTGCAGGATCCTGCTGCTCATCATCCTCACCTCATGTGTCTCTGGTTAGTTTACAGCTTCACTTTATGAACTCCAAATAAAGCTCAACAACAGATTTGTTCCAGTTCTCAGTGTGTCTGCTCCTCTCTTTCCCTCTCTGTCTCCTCAACAGGATCATTTGTAGTCAATGTGACACAGACCTCCTATCAGGCAGAGGAGAACCACAACATCACACTGGAGTGGACGTTCACCACCAAACCTGACAGATCCAACAAAACTTTTTTTATCTGCTGTTTCCTGATAGCTGATCAACTCTCAGACCTGTATCATGTTCATGAAGGTGTTGAGGTGTCAGAGTCTCAGGATGTAAAGTTTTCAGGACGAGTCCAGAGTGACAAAGACGCCCTCAGAGAAGGACGAATCAGACTTCAACTGTCCAGACTCAGGACTAATGACTCGGGTCTGTACAGATGTGAGGTGAAGACAGATTATGGCTTCAGTGTTGGAAGATCTCGACTTAATGTCAGTTGTAAGTAATTGTCCCTGTCTGGTAACATGTGAAATGCTGAACAAATGAGCTCTTTCCTATTTCCCCTTTACCTACTTAGTGTTTAGTTTGACTTCCTCTGCTGTGTGGATAGCCTTATTACTCTCTTTGTACAATTCCCTGATCACCTCATGTATATAAAATAGTCCAGTCTTTACCCTCAGTTTCTATTTTCGTATTCTTTTGTATTTTGGACCTTTAATAGCCTTCATGCAGGACTTGGTGTTTGTTCCTTCAGTATGCCTTGTCTTCAACAATCCACAATTTATGACATAAAGAGGTGCTAAAGTTTCTGTTAGACTTTATAGCTAGATAATTATGTTTTTGCTCTTTAAAAAAAAAATTCACCTGTTTTTTCTTTTGCAGCAAGCAAACTGGAGAATTTTCAGTTTTTTTTGACAACTGCACTCATTGCAATTATGATACTTGGTACTGTGATGGTCATGATAGGTTTCATAGTAAACACTGTGGCTCGTCTGCTAGCAGAGGTAAGTTTGTTTCATCTTTAATTCTGAATTATTTCCTCTGCTGTGAGTTACATCATTGTTTCTTTCTCTTTCTTCTCTCAAATCTACAGAACAAGAAAGGAAACCAGATCCAATGCAAATCAAACCACACACAATCTTCTCTTTAAAGTATTTGTGTGAATGTGTTTTATGATCTTCCACTGATTCTAAACCAAAGATATCTTAAATTACAAGCTCACACGATTGTCCAACATTTACTGCACACTAATGTTTTCCTGTGTGTGCTAATTGTCACATGGATTTACTCCACTTGAGCATCATCAGCTTAACTGTGAGCTCAGAGAAAACTTACAATATTTTACTCTGGATGTAGCCTGTACACAGATTTTTTTATTTTCAGCTCTGAATGTTTTCAGCAGATTTAAAGCACATACTGGATTTGTGTATTTCAATATAAAGCCTGAATTTATTATGACGATATTGAATCTCATTAACCTTAATTTAAACTAAATTCCAGCAGGTAAACAGACAACAGCTGTCTTTTGCATCATGTGTATTTTTTTTACACTGGAATAATTGTTTTCATTTTTGTCCATTAAACAAGTGTTAGCAGTAAAATAATCATATTTGTTGTGAAATAATTTTTTCTTTGATCTTATGAGTTTCTGGGAAAAAAAAGTTTTCTTATAGAAATGTATTTACAATATGTACTCATTAAAATCATCAATCGAAACATGGCTCTCTGTGCTGTAAGAACTATCAGAAAGGAGAAAATCCCTCTACAAAACTCACAGTAAAACATTTACTATAAAACTCGGAGCATGGAGAACTGTGAACTGGTGGATAAGGTTCATTTCCAGTCACTGCTAACACTTAAGTTCATACAAGGTGTTCTGTCCTTATTGTGCCTCCCTTTGCCCAACTTGGCAGACAGCTAATGGCTTCAATGAACATTGGAGACAGAATTAAGTTTAAGGCTTTTACTTTGTCAATAGTTTAATGATTGACATCTTTTTCTTCCTGTAAAACTAAAAACAAACACAAAGTAAATGCTACAAGATGTCTTTTCCTTAACTTACACTTCAAACTATACCAGCGGTCCCCAACCTTTTTTGCACCATGGACTGGTTTATGTCCGACACTATTTTCATGGACCAGCCTTTAATTAAATCAAATCAAATCAAAGTTTATTTCTATAGCACATTTTAAAAGACCAATGATCATCAAAGTGCTCCACAGTCGACCACAAGACAGATAAAATTTAAGACAGAGCACAACAACCAAACAGGGAACAGCTCTTTAGTCCTTATTTTGCGGCTCCGGGTGGTTTGGGAAAATAGAAGAAGTATTTAGCTGAAGAGCATTTTATTTGTGTTTAGTTCTTTTTTTTTTAACTTCTAGTTCTAAATTGGAAGATTATTGTGATTTTGAAATAAAAATAAAATTATATCTTATTATTTTTTTCATCGCTCAAAATAAGCGTCACACTCGCGGAAGCCGGTATACCCGCCGAAACGCCGTGCATTTATCGAGACTTTCAACCCCAGGTAGGCCAAGTATGGATCTTCGGATCCACATTATGTCGGCAGCTGTTCTCCACCGTGAACTATGTTAAAAACAAACACCGCTCACGCCTCGCAGATGACAGCTTACAGTCCTGCGTAAAGATGAAAGGCCCGATTTGCAGACGCTGTGCGCCGAGGTTTGGGACCAGAAGTCCCATTGTAAACATATCACGACAGACCCGACGATGTTTGCATGAACACGCTTTTCAGCATCTCTTTATTGACCACTTTTCACACACGGTTGCTGTACACATACAGCCGGCTGTAGCTTTTCAGCTCACAGCCCGACAACACAACAGCAGAGAGAGCACAGGCTTCAAGGCGGCGAGGCGTGATTGCGGGTGCCGCTCAGGTCGTCTGACTCCCATGCAGCGGCACTGCAAATCACGCCCCACCACACACATTAACAAGGTAAGATAGATATTTAGGCAGAATTTTGCAAATATCTATTTTTCATTTTTTAGCAGCATAGAGCTTTTTTTCCAATTACTTTTTAAAAGTCAGGTCAAGGCTCCAAAATCCCAAAGGCGATATGAGGGAGGCGGCTCACAACAGTTTTTGTTTGCTACATGGATCATTTTAGTTCAGCTGGGTGTCTTTCCTTTTGTTATATTTCTTTAAGAGTTCAAAATGTGTTAATTACATAAATAAAATGTAATTTTCTCTGTAGCACTTCATGGATTTCATAAGCAACACACCTTAGTTGCTCTGTGGATTCTTTTAAAAAGCAGTTAAAAACCTTTCTGTTCAAACAAGCCTATTGTTGATCTACGTATTTTATATTCTTTACATAATTTACATTTGATCTTTTACATTGTGTATAATGTCTATTGATTGTATTGTTTATTTTAATATTTGTGTACAGCGCTTTGTGACTGCCTGTCTGTGAAAAGCGCTTAATAAATAAACTTTACTTACTTACTTTAGATGTTCGCACGAAGCACAAAAAACAATATATACAGTGTTATCTTCATTTTAGATTTCAAAAAGTATTTGCGGCTCCCAGTGTTTTCTTTTGCGTGGAAACCGGGTCCAAGTGGCTCTTTGGGTGTTAAAGGTTGCTGACCCCTGCCCTAGGGTATCAGTTAGCAACAGGACTCAACACAGACCCCTGCGGAACATCACAATAAAAAGGGGTGGAAGAGGAAGAATGTTTCCCCATAGTAACGGAGAACAACCTCTCATATATGTAAGATTTGAACCACCAACATTGCCTTTAAGACCAACTACATGTTCTAGTCTTGATAGAGAATGTTGTGGTCAACCCTATCAAAAGCAGAGGTCAAATCTAGTAAGACTAAAACCACAGAGCAGCCTCAGCGGTTAAGAGATCGTTAAAAACTCTTAATAGAGCTGTCTTGGTACTGTGGCGAGATTTGAAACCAGACTGGAACTTTTCGCTAATACTATTTGTCTCTAGAAAGGTCTGGAGTTGCTGAAGGACTACTTTTTCTAAAACTTTAGACATAAAAAGAAGTTTGGAAATCGGCCTGTAGTTATATAGAACGCTGGGGTTGGGATAAAAAAATAACGGTAAAAACCTTGAAAACCATAGATTTCACACCCGAGCTTCAACTCTTGCGGCCGGTACCAAACAACAGTTGGGGACCACTGAACTATACTGTTGCATAGTATGCGTACACTGTAAAATATAACTTGTTGTTTCAACTTAAAAATATGAGGTAAAGGGCTGCCTTAAAATTTTAAGTTAAGTCAAGAAATAGAGTTTGTTCTTATAACACAACCAATTGTTATCTTAATGAAAAATCACATGTTGTCTAAACTTTCATCTTAGTTTAGTTGACTGAGATTTGTTAGTCAGTTCAACTCCTTTAATTGTCATTTTTACTTGGGAAAACTCTTTCAGCTAAATTAAAATAATCTATTGTTTAAACTCTTGTCCTAGTTCAGTTGACTTGGGTTTTTTAGTTAATTCAAATACTTTAGTAGTTCTTTTAACTTAGGAATCTATTTTAGCTTAACTAACATAATCTGTTAGCTAAGTTGATTTAAGTTTATTAATTAACTGAGCTCCTTAAGGTAGCTGAGTGAACTTGTAAATCAGTTTCATTTTAATTATCAGAGTTGATTGACTGGATGTAAAGAAAAATGTGTATTAAACATCTTAAGTTTTGTTTTTTGGCTTTCTAACATCCATTTCAGCAAAACTACCTGTTAGGTTTATCTTAGATCTCAGGTTTAAATACCTACATTCCTTTAAATTAATTTTCTGTTGTTTACAGAAAAAAAAAATAAAACCCCACAGATTCCATTAAAGTCTATCTGATCATTTCATACAGAAAGTTTGTTTTAAGAACATGACAAGACAATTACTCATGAGCACCCAACATTCACCATTTATTGTGCCATCTTAGTCATCTGAGAAACAGAAAAATCAGTGACGTAGCTCATCAGGCTCACAATCCATCAAAACTCAAAGGCTGCTCCCTGTGAAACAATAAATTTGAACTTGGTCTTGAGCCCAGTTTGGGTGAAGATTAAATTCTGACCAATACTCTCGGAGCAGTAGTGATTCTTGTGAAGTAACAACATAAAGTCTGCATTAATGTAATGTATCAACGGGACACTTGCTATTTTAGAAAAGTTATTCTTTACATTTACAAAATTTTTAAATTTCATTGTGCTCAGTCACACCTGTTAGCATAAAACTTGAAATATTAAAATAGTACAAAACCTTTGATAAGTGACAGTAAAGATCAGTTTATAACAAGTAAGACATCAAACTCTTGTATTTGTCTTCGTTTACAATTGCAACAAATTCCACAGAACCAATATCTCTGAAAATGAGTGCATGCTTCTGAAACATTTGATAATATGAATATTTCAGAAACATCAGTTTGAGTCTGCTCAATTGCAAAACAAAGGAAAAACTACTGACTTGCATGAGATAAGCATCTGCAGAGTCCACCATTATATTGTTGTTCACATAAGTTTCTTAAACCATGAACAAATGAGTAATTGTCTAATCTGGAATGTAAAGTGTAGTCATTTAGTGACATACAAAAGTGAGAATGAGAACTTGCAAGAATAAAAAAAACAAACAGTAAAATAAAAACTGTCCTTAACACTAAGGAACATACAATTACAGTTCTGCATGGCTTTCTGCAAGAGTCTGTTTCTTAGACCATGCACTAGTGAGATGCACTGCCTTCCACCAATGTTCATTAGGATGTTCTGAATGACTTCAAAGATGTCCTTAAGTTCCTTTGGATAGTCTATGTTGAGGGCAAAAAGAAGGCCCATCAGCATGGAAATGGCACTTGAGACATCCCTCAGATTAGACAGGATTACTGCCGCCTCAAGGACGACCAACACATCGATGATGTCTTCTTCTTTCACCATCGCAATGCCAACTTTCATCCTCTTAGAAAACGTGTCTTCAATACCTGTCGGCTATAAAAGGGTTCAAAGACAAAAAAAAAAATTACACAATTACAATTACACAATATCCCTTGTGCTTAAGAATTCATGTCTTTCCAAAGCAGAGCCATACTGATGCTTTGGATGATGGTGATTGGCTTTGGGTAACACTTATTAGTTGTTAGTTTTTTCAGAATGAGATATGCACCCCCATGTTACAAATCCATTTCTTGCTTTAAACAAAGACCATGTTCATAAATAACTGAGCATGTCTTCAATTGCAGAATTCAAACAAAATTTTCAATTTAAATGGTAAATGGCCTGTATTTGTATAGCGCTTTACTAGTCCTCTAAGGACTCCAAAGTGCTTTACACATTCAGTCATTCACACACATGGGTGGATGACTGAATCGTGACTCAAGAGTTGACAGTTCGTCTTATAATTGGAAGGTTGCCGGTTCGAGCCCCGGCTCCGACAGTTTCAGTCGTTGTGTCCTTGGGCAAGACACTTCACCTGTTGCCTACTGGTGGTGGTCAGAGGGCCCGGTGGTGCCAGTGTCCGGCAGCCTCGCCTGTGTCAGTGCGCCCCAGGGCGGCTGTGGCTACAATGTAGCTTGCCATCACCAGTGTGTGAATTTAAATCTACTTATGCTAAATATTGGCTGTGCTCTAAACCAAATCTGGCTGAGAATACATGAAATGTGCAAACTGGAGCTACACTACAGGATCAGATTATGGCTCCATAGACAATGCTTCTTTAATCAGTTTATTGATTAAAGTTTATTTTTCCCCCTATATTAACAGCATGAAAAAAGAGCATATAGACATGGCTGAACAGGTTGCATAATTGGCACTGAATATCAACATCCACCTTTACCCAGCTGCCCAATGACTCTGGGCCAGTAACCTTTAATTGCTTACCCAGTCTACACAGTCTCTTTTCCAGGGTCCAGGACATTTCACCAAAGTATTGCCCCCACAGCTGTAGCAGCCACTGCAGCCCCTTAAATATCCTAATATCTCTGCCATTACAATATACAATGTGAGAAATCAAACGTAAAGCTGAAGTGAACAGTACAGCAGCGAAATGTCAAAGACCCTGGTGATGACATGAATAAACACAAGACACTAATAATATCAATGCTAGCTTGCCAGTTAGTTTCTCTGAAACCCAGACCAAATCCAGTGTCAAAGATCTTGTAATAATACATTTGGTGAGGAAAAAGTACACATGTTATCATGTGGCATCTATTGTTTCATAGATGCCACATGTTTCATTTAAAATCCACTGTGGTGCTGTCATTATTAAATTTACTAAAAGAAACAATGCTAACCTTCACAGTCTTGAAAGTGTGTGAGGGATCTTCCTTTAGAAAATGAGGTCCTCTGTCCTCTTCCTTTGTGTAGGGCTCTGGTCAAAGAAGTCAAAAAGAAAACAAAAACACTTTTTAAACAGTGTTTATGAAGCATGTAGACAGCTCCAAATTCACAGCTTTTTGATACATAATTCCATCAATATATGATTATCATTGGAGATTTTGAATCAGGCTTATCAGGACATTCAAGTAGAATATGATATCCAACCTAACACCAATATACACAGATTCTGTAAAAGTTACCACACTAAATGTCCAGTTGTGAAATATGATGACAGACTTTACTTATCAGCTTTCTTTCAATGAGTTCATCAGTTGAACTGGATAACCTAAAACTTAAACAAAGGATTAGATTTCGCAGTTGAACACTTACATCATCACCGAAGCATCTTATGAGCCTAGTTAGCCCTCCTATGCCGCTCTTGATTTTGTACAGCTCCACGAACCTCTCCATAATGGTCAAGCACAGCAGAAAGGAACCCTTTCAGGTCAACAGATGTAAGACGGGCAAATTCTGCTTCAACCTGAGCAATAGAAGAAGAGGGGTGGAGAGTACAGGCAGAATAAAAAAGATTCTTTGAGACCCAAATTTAAGCAAACAGTCATCTGAGGCCCATTAGAGAAAACACAAACACACAAAAGCAAACAAACAAAAAGATGCACTTTACCTGCCGTTCAGCAAACAAGGAAGTTCAGAGAACAATAAGCTCTGTCTTGAAATCTTTTAAAGTAGAATGATTGTGAAAATGACTTATGTGATGTAAAACTTTAGTAAACGTGCGATTAAAAGAACACTGAGTAAAAGGACAAGTAACAGTTTCCTTATTCCTCAGATGTTTACCTTGATGAGCAATACTGTTTTAGTCCAACTGCCTCATTAAAGTTACACAACAGGCTTTTTACATTAAAGCCAGCAAGTCCATTACATACTCCCTTTTTAGATCTGAAATACTGTGCACATTCTGTGTATATGTAGTGGACAGCAATTTACCCAAAAGAGTGCAAAGTTTGCAAGTCCACCTCATTTAAATGACAAAGACAGATGTGATCATCTAGACCTGTGAAAATAAATTAATGACAAACCTGCAGTTATGGATGTTATTACAACCACAAGAACCTAAACAGTCTGCTCCATTGCTTTTGTTAATGAATCACTTGTTGGTAACAGGTCTGAATATTTAGTTTATGCCACCTGCATGTGATCATCAATAGTGCCATATTACTTCTTAAGAAGTACCCTGACACTACAATCTTTATATCATTTGTTCTACAGAGCTATTAAGTTACAATATAATCTGAGGTGTTTCCAGTATGACAAAATGCACAAATTGTAACTTACCATTTGACTCCACTGACAAAAATAAATCCCCAGCATCAAGTTTGGCTTCACAGACCTAAAATAAGTAAAATAAAAATATATGTTATAATTATATTGTTTTCGCCATTTATTCATGTTTGCTAATTTTCTGACATATAAACAATGTTAGTTTTGTTACAATACAGAGAATGCAGTTTAATTAAAAGGTAAATTATGCAAAAAAAAAAAAAACTTCTGCAGTATACCATGCCAAAATCAGTGTCTCTGATGCCAATTATTTTATCACTACAGCTCTTTTAGTATGGAAACTCACACAATCTAGTCATACTGATCACAAAAGTTCAAAAATAAGTCAAAATAGTGAGCTGTTGTTAAGCATAAAGCATTTCAGGGTAACAAATAACTGCACAATATAATTAAAGCAAAAAATAAACACACTGGAGGACTATCTGATAAAAACTAATATAATGCTGGTTTGTAGACCATATTTTTGTCTCAGTCCTCAGTGCACTCTTGCAGCTTAGCATGCAGCAGTTAATAACAACTTAAGTGATTACATAGGGGTAAACAGATGACAACAAGCATCCGAGTCCTGCCAAAAAGTTCTTTTGAACCCAGTCAGTTATTGGAAATATTGCCAAAATGAACTTCCACCAAAATACAACAGCCTGTGAACTTGAAAGAAATTTACAAGTACAGAGACAATATGAAATAAGCTTTATTAATTAGCTGAGTTAGCTTGCTAATATCGCAACAGTGGTTGAGTGCACAACCTTAAAGCTAGCGGCACAATACTTGTGATTTGGTCAGTGCCATATTAAACCCATAAAAAAGGCCATATGTCAGTTTATTAGGTCAAGTTTGGTCATGACACACAAGCTGGACCTTGTCGGCTAAAGTTACATTAGCTAAAGCAAACATTTCGGTAAAAGAGAAAAACACACATCATGCCATAGATTCAAAACATGTTCCAACTTTTGTAGCTCTCTTTCCTTATAGTTATAACCAATGTTACTCACCTTGAAAGCATATTCCAAAGAAGACGATTAGAAAACGTCCAAGTAAAGTGAGCATGTCGTTAACCGCCAATTCCCCATGATGCACCTCGGTAGCAGTCACGTGAGGCAGTTTTGAATCCTGCTGTGCTCAACTTACCCACATTGTCAAGTTCACATAAGTTGCTGATTTAGCTGGACACGAGTTTTCAAGTTAGCTTTTTTTGGTGTAATTGGGACGTTTTTAACTTGTAATTCTATGTTATAACAACAACTTCAGTCATCTATCGTCAAACTGATATAGAATAATATGTTGAAATAACAAACATCTAGAATTACATTTTACAGTGTATACTGTATACTGTATAGTATACTGTTGTGACTCAGTGGTGATCACAATACAACTTAGCGAGTTTAGCTTCCTCAAAGATAAACATAAATGAAATAACTTGTTTCTAAACAAATCTCTGTTATAGAAATGAACTAAATAAACTTGTAAACATGTTATATCATTAATACTCACAAACAATAACTCTCCAAGGCAGAAATGTTTTAAAAGGCATCTAAGCCGACAAACAGCATATTCTGCAGGCTAACACGCCTGTTTCCTCCACCCACAGGAACATAAAAAACACACCACCGAAATATAAGCTTGTGAGTGATCCCAATATGACCAGCAGAGGGTGCTGAAGAGAAAGAACCTCTGCCGGTCATAACAAAAGGTTTCCAAGAATGTTTCTGTAAATAAAAATAAAAACGAGAGCTGTAAACGAACCAGAGACACATGAGGTGAGGATGATGAGCAGCAGGATCCTGCAGATCATCTTCTCCCTGTGAGAGGAGACAGAGGTGAGGAGTCACCAACACATGAGGTCAAAGGTCAGTACAGCTAGAAGAAGGAAAATCTACAGCCTGACTTCATTCACTCATTACAACATGTGATCCTGTTCATGATCCTGATTATTACACTGACTGACCAAAACTACATGAACTACAACCACAGCAATGGAAGCAACCAGAAGAAAAACCTGCACTTTGATTTACAATCTAAGGTTTTCAGAGCTGCAGAAATGATTTTCAGTCACAAGGTGGCGCCATGTTTTAACTGACAAAAGGGTAATACTGAAGTCTTTTTTTTTTTTTTTTTTTAACCTTACCTCAAAATACTTTCAAACAGAACAACCTAGGCTGAGCTAATTAAATCTTACCAGATTTTTATATTTGACTCAAACACTTGGAGTACAATAAAACGGGAGTCCATGTCTTTGCACTTTACAGAACATAGCTTGTTTACCAACTTATATTAGTGCTTTTTTTCTATGGATGAGTCCCCTTTTTAAATGGACTAAAATATACTTTTTATCAAGGGCGTAGATTTGGTTTTGGCATTGGTGGGGACGGATGATTCAACCACCGAACCCTGCCCAGTTTCTTTTTTTTTTTCCTTTTTGTCTTTGCTTCTTGATAACAAAAGGAGAAATATACTTGCCTACAGATGTTATTCTACATGCTTTTAAACCATTTAAAATTACAATTCATAGTTTTATATGTGAATTATATAATGTTAAATTACTATTAAACAAATGACTGATTTTAGACTTTAGTTTACTTCAGCCATATTCCATATAAATCAGGTATCATACAAAAATAAAAAAAGCTTCAAATACAGTCATGACAATAAAAGACCTAACAACATTACTTCAGTTATAGTGCACCAACATCTCTTATACATTAGCACTAAGGGAACACTGAATGACCTGGTGGGTTTTGTCCATAAAACTACTCATCTAAGATGACCACAAAGTAAAAGATCTCTCAGCAAAATTATGCAACATTTTAGGCGCACTGTTGCCCCGATCAAATTAGTGACTTTTTATTCTAAACATGAACTGCTGTTACAGCAACACACATGGATTACTGGTGCCCCACACAACAACTCAATGTCCACTATGTGAAGGAGTCTACTATTATACTATACTGTCTATACTATACTGTCCTGGTGGACATGGAAACACTTTTTTCATGGTTACATACAGTTTTAGACTGATGTGGGCCAAAGCCAGCACATACTTGCCAACCTTGAGACCTCAGAATTAGGGAGACATTCAAAGGGGTTTTTACAGTGTTTACTTATCGGAAAAAAATAAGTTAAATGTCACCGGCCTGTTTCCGGCCGTCCAAATTCAGAGGCTGCGTCCACCTGAGGACCCGGCCTTCGCGGTCTAAGTGGGCCGGGTCCTCCGAAAGCCGGGTAGACCGGAAATGAGCGACTGTGAAATTGGGGGCTCTAGCCTTCATAATCACGTCACCTCTGCCGTCTGCTCCTTGCTGTCTAAATAAAATAAAATATAACCGGACGCTTGCGTAGATTCTCGACCATCTCACGCTTCTGTTTAATCAGTTTTCTGTTTGACGTTTATTCAGCTGTGTGAAAACCCCAGATGAACCCTCCCGAGGGATTAATAAAGTTTTATTTAATCTAATCTAATCTAATAACTTTAATCTCAGTCAAACCGATTTACTCACGAACAAATAAAACACTGAAAAAGGCCAAACAATAACATGTTTAAGTTATTTGAAGTTTACACAACTACATTCTCGCCTGAAAATATATTAAAAGTTTATTTCGCGACCCAGAAAGAGAAATAAGAGTAATATTAATACTAAGTAGCTGCAGTAGTAGTAGCCATTGTTGGAAACTGGAATTGGCTGGGCCAATAAGATATGGTTTTTCAATTTTGTTGTCCGGGTGGAAAATCGGGAGAAATTGGGGAGAATGGTGGTTCCGGGAGATTTTCGGGAGGGGCACTGAAATTCGGGATTCTCTCGGAAAAATCGGGAGGGTTGGCATGTATGGCCTGGTATTGCCTGTAATGTTATTATGACGGACACATTTTATGAGTGAACCTGACTTTAAGTGACTTACAGGTTTCTTTGAAAAATACTTTCTTATAACCAGTGTTGGTCAAGTTACTTGAAAAAAGTAATCAGTTACTAATTACTGATTACTTCCCCCAAAAAGTAATCCCGTTACTTTACTGATTACTTATTTTCAAAAGTAATTAATTACTTAGTTACTTAGTTACTTTTTAAAAACACGATTTACAACCTGAATAGGTGATAAAGCGATAGATCTTTCAGCCCAATTCTACTTTTTCTGCATAATTCATCATACAAAATGTAATCAAATGGAAAAGTCTCTTTTTAAAACTTGTTTTATTAGCTTTAATCTTTTAACTTTATGCATCAAGCAAAAATTAAATTATATGCAACATTCTCTGACTGGAAGAAATTTGTTTAACATTTAAACCTATTTTCTGCACATTCCAGCATATAAAATAAAATATTTTTTTGTGTTTACACTCACTCTTTCAAATAGATGCAAGTAAAACACAGCAGAAAATAAATAAAATCAAAGACTAGCGGTTCTGTTGCTCTATTTTCACCTGTAAAGCAGGACTGGGGTAGGCGGAGGAGGTTTACCCTGGTGCAGGTGTGCCGCAGCGGTCAGTGGAAGAATCCACGAGTTTCTCTGTGAACTTCACATTACGTCGTAGTACACTCGGTGCTTGCTTGGAAGTTTAGGGGTTTTTCGCTGTAAAAAGAAGTTTTCTTCCCACGCACAACGGACACTAATGTTTTTGTCACTTTTTATGGAATCAAACTCAAAATAAGGTCAGTACTTCCACGCTTTAAACGCTGCATGCTACACTCTGTCCCGCACTCGATATATTATGATCTGCAGACAGCTGTTGTCACGAACGTTGCACTCGCTTACGTCACTGTCATGAGACGTTCTCGCAAAAAATCACGGTTTTAGTAACGCAGTAACGCAGCGTTCCTACGTGAAAGTAACGGTAATCTAATTACCGTTTTTGCAATAGTAATCCCTTACATTACTCGTTACTTGAAAAAAGTAATCAGATTACAGTAACGCGTTACCCATCTCTGCTTATAACCAGGTTCTTCCTCTTTGCTGCCGTCCTCCTCTCCTCCTTGCAGGTCCTGGCAGCGCAGGCTTGGTGTTGCTAAAACTAAACAGCGCTCCCTGAAAGGCACAGCCAATCACATTGGCCATATTTGTCACATGAGGTAGGACTCCAGTAGAGAACGTAATTTAACTCTTTCTGCACCGCTGGGTGAATGAGACGTTGACAGATCTTTTTTTTTCTTTCTATCGGGTTTGTATTTCTTTAGTCGAAGAAATTATTGGTGGGGACAATTCAATAATCGCTGGATATTGGTGGGGACACGTCCCTTCCGTCCATGCCAAATCGACGCCCTTGCTTTTTTATAGATGTGTAACTAACAAATAGCACTCAAATTCAGAACCACCATCCTGCATTCTTTCCATTTTATCTATTGTGACTTTTAATGGTGATTCAGGACCAGTTTTCTTGTACTTTACTCGTCACATGACAGCACTCAAAGTTGTCAGTACATGGCGCCCAGCACTCAGGAGGAAAATAAAGATCAGTCCAAGAGAAGTCCTGCACAGTAAATCCTGCAGTGGTGTTGTACACAAGCTTCAGTTTTCAGCCTTTCTGATTGGACATTTGCAGAGTTTATGATCACACAGCTCCCTGACACTGACCAGACCAGATCAGCAACCTTTGACTATGCAGAGCCATGAAGGTCACTCACACATTTCCAACCATGTGGAACTGTCAGTAAATGGAAAACTTTTAAGATAAATGCAAATTTGATGCAACACTTGTTTAGCTGCTGCCTTGATTTACAAGATGATTTCAGTTTTTCAAAACATGAAAAAAAGATGTAGGAGGATTCAGGTCATTGCTCTGCTGTGGGGAACAAATAAAGGATTTTACACAGGGGAAGAACTTTTCTTGCTTTTATAGTCCACGTGACAAGCTGTAAATCAGATTCTGATATTTTCAGACTTCTTCTGTTTGTTTTAACAAAAAGATTTGATTCAAATTGAACTTTTAAAATGTGTGTTGTGGTGCATAAACATGACCTAATCTTAGGTACATTTTTATTTCAGGAAATGTTTGGTTTCAGGTGCTGCTGCTTCATTTTGTGTCTGTATTGGCTGACTGTCACAGTCACGTGTTAATGAAGAGAAAAAGAAAAGACTGTTTGCATATTTTCATTTTGTGCTCTCACTGCCTGACAGCTTCTACCCATTTCTGTTCAGGCATATTTATTAGTTAGATTTTCCATGAGGCACACATTCAGATGTGGACATATGTTGGTAACCGATTATTTAAACAGATTCTGGATCCATAAACACTTTATTAGTCTGACTCTGCTAAAACCTTGTCAAAACTTATGAAGGTTGTTGTTGGAGATGCTGGAGATTTAGCTAAATGAAACTTATGTGTAAGTTCATCAAGGAAGATCTGCAATCACTCGTCAGTGTGCTTTCCCAAGTGTTTGGCTGCTGGTCGATTCATCACTTCCACTTTGCCATGCTGTAAAACTTAATGCCGATATCATTGCTCTAGTCCAATCATCTTTCTGCCTGCCCTCTTCAAGCTGATCAGCCTCCACTCTGGGTATTTTAAATTGCACTTCATCTTTCATCTTTCTCCCTTACAGACCAATTCGTGCAACCCACCTCCTCCTTGTCTTTTCTTCTTCTCTACTAAAAATCTGTAACTGTTTTCATACCACTATAACTATTCTAATCATTAAAATCAAATATATGCACAACAGTCTGACTTACAGATGAAATCAATCCAGTCAGCTGATCAGAACCAGTTTACGTGCTGTGTGTACAACCACATGTGGGTTGTTGCCCGGTAACTAAAAACATGAAGGTGAGCCATAGATAAGCAAACAGAGGAATGCAGACTGATCACCATGGCATCGTTTCACTGATCAGGTATTTTACTGTCAGCATAATACTTTGTGTAGCACAAAACAGAAAGCACACAGAGTCCTGGATTTGAGCGACAGAATTCAAATCGTTGAAGAGACTAACATAAAGAACGACAGGATACAAGAGAAGTATGAATTTCATCCGTTTCATATACTGTATGTTTCTTTCTGCTCTGTTTGTGTCTATTATGCATTTTTGTGTTATTTTTTATCCTCTTTGAGATCATTTAAAAGCAACAGCTCTGAAAGTTAAATGTGTTATACTGACTGTATCAAACATTAGATTATGTGTTGATTCCTGAGGTGGGAAGTAACAAAGTGCAAATACTTTGTTACTGTAGTTAAGTACAATTTTCAGGTATCTGTACTTTACTTGAGCATTTTTTGACTACTTGTTACTTTTACCCCCTATATTTTTTAAACAAATATCTGTACTTTCTACTCCTTATATTTTCAAAACAGGCTGGTTACTTCTGGTATAATGCATTTGGGACGGGTTATTATTTTGTCACTGTGAGCCTCCAAATATCTAAATGGTAAATGGCCTGTATTTATATAGTGCTTTTATGGTCCCTAAGGACCCCAAAGCACTTTACATATCCAGTCATTCACCCATTCACACACACATTCACACACTGGTGATGGCAAGCTACGTTGTAGCCACAGCCACCCTGGGGCGCACTGACAGAGGCGAGGCTGCCGGACACTGGCGCCACCGGGCCCTCTGACCACCACCAGTAGGCAACGGGTGAAGTGTCTTGCCCAAGGACACAACGACCGAGACTGTCCAAGCCGGGGCTCGAACCGGCAACCTTCCGATTACAAGGCGAACTCCCAACTCTTGAGCCACGATCGCCCTAAACAATTTAAGCCTAAACAGAGACACATGAAAGATAATTAGGGGAGACCGGGGATAGTTGTAACGTGGGTCAGTTGTAACACTTCCAATTTCTCCAATCAGGGCTAAGTTTCAAATGATGTGACTCATCCTGTGCATGCCCAATTCAGTTCTGCTATCACATGTGAAAAATCAGCACATTTTGTCAAACACAGACAATTTAACATGAAAAAAAGTCATTTGTATGCCAAAAAGTAAGTTTTTCTACTTTATTTCAATTTCTAATAGAATTATCTGCTTTGCAGTTAAACACATCAAACTTAAATTATGTTATTTGTATGTCTATGGGGATATATTCTGTGTAGGTCTTTAGTGCTAATGTTTTAGCCGTTGGCTGTAATCTTAGCTAGTTCATGGCTATAGGAGTCTGGGTCAGTTGTAACAGCAACAGTCTGGGTTAGTTGTAACAATGATGCAGATGTTACAACTTACCACACTATTACTTTAACTTATATTAAACAAGTTGGGACAACGACATCAGCAGAGAGAGGTTCACTGGTCGCCTTTGTATATGTGGTTAATGCCATTGGCAACACAATTCCTCCACTGTTTGTGTTCCCACACATCCATTATGCAGACCACTGTGTCAGAGATGGACCAGTAGGAAGTATTGGTAGTGGAAATAAATCAGGATGGGTGCAAGAAACAGATTTCCTCATCTTTCTGAAGCACTTTGCAAACCACACCAAGGTAAGCCATGATAAAAAGTAATGGAATTGCGATGCTGGTGAACAACTACATTTTTTCAGCTTCATTGTTATGTTCAAAAGTTGGTGCAAGAGTTGCAGGTTATAATGCCCACTGAGCCAATGAGGCCAAACTCAAGGAAGACCAACCAAAATTAATGAAATATTCAGTTGCAGAAAATTCCATCATTTGTTTTTTTGGGGGGTTGGAATATGTTCAAAAGCTAGATTTCTGCATTCTGTCACACACACACACATAGCTACATAAATGGCTCTAAGTGCATTCATGTGTTGAATAAAAAGATTACATGTTAATGTTTTGTCAGTACCCTTATTTCATTGTGTTACATTTCACCCCAGGATATGTTAAAACTAACCCAGACTATGGGGTTAATTGTAACATTTCACTCTTTGTGTTTGAGACCATACCATGCAATGGGTAATTGTGCTGCAGAGAAAATAGCTGCACTATTTAATAGCACAGACATGTAAATACTTTGCATTACATTTTGAATCCGCTACCTTAAAAGAGCTCCAATTTACAGACAGAAATGTCAAAAATGTTACAACTATCCCCGATCTCCCCTACAACATGTAGTGAAACGCTTGTGTCCGAGCTCCGGACAGGCTGCAGACGTAGCCGCGCCATTCCAGGACTTGTTTTTTTAAGCATTGGGAGGTCTAGCCAGGACCCTTACTGGATGTCGGGTGGGAATCAAACTTGAAATCCCACTCCAAAGGTGTGTAGTCTTACCACTACACTATCCAGCTGGTACAAACATGCACACACAGAGCATCAGGTTGGCATACAGAGTACAGAATACAGAATTTCCATGCTGAATTGTATTTGTTTCAGTATTATTTCTATTCTTAAGTATTTACTATTGAACACACAAGAGGTAACTTTTATCATGCTATTCAATTATATTCAGTTTTATTCATATAGTACCAAATCACAACAGCAGTCACCTCATGACACTTTATATTACACCGTAAATAACTACAACAATACAGACAAAGCCCAAACAATCAGACGACCGCTCATGACCAAGCAGTAAAATGCTAAACAACCACTGTTGTTGCTAAAGTGATTAACAATTTTTTAAATTCTACTTGTAAAACAAATTCTGATATTTCTAACACACTATTTTATCATTCTATTATAATTATAGTGATATAGAGGAAATGTTTTTGTGTACCCTAAACAAAAACAGGGAGTAGGCCAGGTGACCAGATTTATGATAAATGTAAATAGAATGTATTTATGTATGTATGTATTTATTTATTTATTTATAAAGATACATAAAGATTCTCTTATTCTCAAAATGATCAACAATATTTTTCTTCTTCTTAATGTTAGCCTAATAATCCTTTCTACATCTTGTACTGGTCTTTATTTGTGTGATCCAAAAAATGTTTTCAAAATTGTGCTCTTTAACTTCATTGCATGTTGTTCTTGTAACACACAAATTTACCCTTTCTGTACAGAAACAGCAAAGGCAACAAGAGGTTGCTGGGAAGATTAAACCAGGAACTCCATGACATTAACATGCATGCATTAAGTCCTCCTGTAATATACACTACAGACCAATTCAGATCCCAAAGAGATTTCAATGCCAGTATTCCCAGTATGGTCACAATGGTGTAAAATGCCCTCTTCTTTGATTGGTCAACCCTGTCTCTGTTCCTGCTCTCTTCTCTTGGACCTGAATGAATTAAGACATGGAGAACAGAAAGGCTGCAGAAGGAGGAGACGGTTAAAGACAATGTCACGAGACATATATTCACAATGGCGAGGATGATATCTTCTATCATTATGAAACCTGTTAACGTAAAGCAAAGCAGCCAAACACAGCCTATGCTGATATTCCTGATTCGGACCCATCTTTGTTTCCTTAAGCTCCGATAAGTGATGGGATGAACCGCAGCCATGTAGTGCTCCACACAAGTCAGCATATGAAAGTAGACCTGTCCAAAGCAGGAGACAGAGTAAAAAATCATTGGCAAGGATAATATTTTTAAATTATTCATGACGCTACCACAATAGGTGAAGATACACGCTAAGACAGCAAACAGGTCCATGATGACAATGTTGTAGGTGAAGCAGTCAGAGTGACTCAGTACTTCAATGAAGATGGAGCCTTTTTTCCTCCATTCTTGGAGACAATGTTGGAGGATGAGGATGCAGATGGGGAGGACGATGAAGATGGTGGTGATGTTAAATGCATGATAGATGTAGGAGCTCGGTTTGGAGATGAGACAGAGTACGTATAAAGAGATGGAGGTGTTGATGGAGGAAAGGTGCAGATCCAAAGAGGACTGAGAAGAGAATGATGAGTTTGCAGACATCTGGAAAAAAAATTATTGCACTCTTAGATTTCTGGGAAATTTGACTTTGACACAGTTAAAAAAAGAAATCCAAACAGAGAGATTTAGTTATTGACTGTTTACTTCCTTCCATTTGACATATAGGTAGATTTTTGGGGGTTTTTTCCTTCACAAAATGTATTTAATAAAGCAGAGTATCAATTGCCCAGCACAAACTGAGACAACGACAAACTGGCAAAAACAGTTCAGCAATGGAAAACATGCATAACAAACAAACACACACACACACACACACGCACACACACCTACACACACAAATCTTCACTCATGTCATGCATTTCTTTACTGACTACCACACACTACACTACATCGGGCTTGATGCACCTGCTGCAGTTTATTTTGTCCGTTCATTAGGACAAAAAATGTAAAGTATTTAAATAATGTGCAGACTTTGTATATTCCAATGAACCAGACACAATAAAGGCTTCTTCAGTTCTAAGGTCAAATGGCGGAGAGACCCAGGTTTAAATCTGGGACTCTCCGCCCTTTGACCTTAGAACTGAAGAAGCTTCTCGGATGAGAGGTGAAACGTCTTCAAGCAACTTAAAGAAGTCCAGACGCTTTTCTTTGCAAACTCCTTTAACCCTGACTGTACATATTTTAGCCAAAGTCACCCTCTACAATGTAGCTAACAAAAAATAGAACTTTTCAAAAATGTCCTTCTTTTTCTCATCTTCCTTACTTTTACTTCAGCAAGGAATTCAAATCAGTACTTCAGCTTTTAGCGGAGTAAAAGCTGAAGTACAGATTTGATCACTATCTGTACTTCTACTCGAGCAGATCTTCACACTGTCTTTCAATAGTCACAAGTAAAATCATTGCTTTAAGTATGTCCTTTACCATTAAATACAAATGGAGCATTGCTTCATATTTTACTGGATTTCATTAATCTCCAGATACAGATTTCTTGTTTTTAATCTCTTATTAGTTGTAATAAGATAACCACTGTTTATCCATTTCTAATACTGAGAGAAATGTGCATTTGAACACATGTGGACAAACTTAAAGCATTGCTGCTCGATGTTGTTTGTTTCATTTCCTAAACATAAAATCCATGTTTGTCTGTCAGATAACAAAAAGCAGAGGACAATGCTCATCTTTAAGTAAAGCATCATACACTCATTGGCTAACTACATGCAATTACCGTAATTTGCGGGCTATAAGCCGTTACTTTTTGCACAACCTTTGAACCCTGTGGTTTTTAGTCAGGTGCGGCTAATGTATGAACAAAACAGGAGTTTCCCTAATTTTAGCTTGTGCGGCTAATATTCAGGTGCGCTTTGTAGTCCGGAAAATACGGTATGCTTCATGCCCAGAGGCGCTCCACCCAGTAGGCTGGTGTCTTTCTGCTTTGGTTTGTGGTTGGTTTGTAGTTTTTTCTTATTCCAGTCACATGATGGTTATAGTTTAGCACATAGTGGTTTTTGGTTCTCCTTTTCCTAGGTTTATACTTAATAATGAACTTGGTAAAATTGTATGTGTGACTCTCTCTTCTTTGTTATGTCTTGTACAAGTCAGGCATCACAGGCCGGGCTTCTGCAGCTGCTGCTGGTTGATGAATATGTTTTGATGCATTCTAAGGAGCAAGCACTTGGTAGGATTCAGAGGAGGGCATGAGATGGAGAATTTTAGGTTCAGGCCTAATTTACCTCCATGGGGTCTCTCATTAGTTTTCTCAAAGTGCTGTGAGTCATGTTCCTGATATGAAGGAAAAGGTTGATCCTGCTAAAATCTGTCACACTTGTAAGAACGAGGGACACTGGAAAGGGGAATGTAGCAATAAAAGACCTGAAGACGACCACAGCTTTGCAGGTTAGTGAGTGCTTTAAAAAACCAAAAGACAAATCATTCTGCGCAGCACACAGCGCTCTATCGTCAGGTCCCAGCATCCTGCTGAAATAGGGAGGGCATAACCAGGTGATGGAGAACAGCTGTGTGGGTCAGACACCACACATTGAGCCCACCGCTCCTTCATTCACCTGAGCCACAAACCACACCCTGCCACGGTGCAATAAGCAAGTCTACTTGCAAATTCATAGACCCCTGTGTTTATGTGAAGTCAATGGGTTTATGTCGGCTGTACATACTTCTGCCTTGACTGATACAATTAATCATCTTCCAGGCACTACGTGCTTGTATTGTTGAGATGTATGTTGTTTCAGAAGGGTTTGTATCTTTGGATGGCCCTGCTCGGAATATGGATGTAGTCATTTAATGCAGCAAAACCCAGAGAACAACTGACACAATGGGAGGTGCTGTTTTATTCTCTCCTTGAAAGCACAGATGGCCTCTATTGAGACAAGTTGATGAATTTACAGCACAATAATAGTACGGTTAATATTAATTTATACACACATGTACATATGTGTAAAAAAAAAAAAGTGCAATTGAAAACAATAACTTCTGTAGAGCCCAGCACAAATTAATCTGAATCCCAGTTGCCTGTTGACATCCTTTTCACTCAGTCACATATTGTTAATACACATCCACAAATTACCTGCAAAACTAAATCACATCACATGTCTATGCTGGTCTGGACATTCTTCACTTTGTTAGGTTGAATCAGATCCATACAGGACAGAACAAACAAGGCAGTCTCTGATGGTTTCAGAGCTGTTCTGTCCCATAAATGATCTGATCAGCTGCTGCCATCTTGTGGCCACAGTTGATTACTGTCTCTGAAATCTGTCTCATTTTTCTGTTTTCCAGTCACGCTGAGAAGAGCGCAGCATATCCTTGGCTCTTTACACATGTTTATTATGTTCTGATGTTCCTGCGATCCTAAATAGAAACAAACTACAGATAAGTGTGTTTAGCACGACTAGTTTTTCTCAGTACAGCAGCTGGATTTTCAGAAAAAAGGATCATTTCATCATCTGTCGTTTGTCCGTGATTGTTAATGTTTGTTTTAAAAATTTTTAATGAATCTTAAACATAATTTCAAAGTTAAAACAAAGAAAATACAGAATTAATTGTGTGAAAAATGCATTTCTTTTTGATATATGGTAATTCAGTATTCACAATATTATCAGAAGCACAAATAAAGCATTCCAAATATGTGAACTCAAACTAAAGATTTTTTAAAACTCATGTTGTCTATTGAAATGTTGTGACAAACCAACACCATATAAAACACTAATAATACTAAAATTCTGAGAATTTGAGATGAGAACATTGAAAAAAGCTACATTAGAATATTGCACAGAAACAATAATCAAAGTTTATATTGGACACAGTTTATATAACATAGTGCATCAGTCTAATAAACATTATTTCTTCTCCAGTGTAACTTCAACACATTTCATCTCCATTCTTACACTTTACTTCCATCATCAAGGTAATAAATATAATTGTGTCCCACACACTCTCTTCCCACTGGCTGTCTTTTTATATACAGCACAAATTATTTACAACTCTTGTGATTTTAGAATTACTGTTCTTGTGCTCTGATTTACAATCAGTTCCACCATAAATAACTATTATGGTAAATGACTGTTTTCAAAGAAATAATTGTTGTCATTTTTGGCAAGGTACGTCTCCTTTCTGTTACAAATCTAATTTGATGATAATGTTAACTGAAGTGAGAAAACCGTGCTCTAAATGGCTACCTTTAGATGCTACACACATTACATGTATTCAAAAAACTGCCATTAAAATAAACAGTTTGCTGCTGATTGGTCAGATAGCTTTTTAACTTCTGACATCATCACAGATTAAAAACTTGATAGTTTGGGGGTCATTCAATAAGAAACAGTGAAATGATCTTCCAGGTGAAAAAGTGGACAGCAGAAACAAAGAAAGAGTGAGAACAGTGTGAGTAATAAAGATCTTTGGATCAATAAGGCAGCAGGAGGACAGCTGCAGTTTAACTGGCTTTTAACAACATTAGAAATAGAATAATAATGAATTAATTTACACTGACAACCCTACCTCTGGCGCCGGTGCCCACCTCTCAATTTTAAATCCAGGTAGACATTGAGGGTTCTCGGGAGGGGCCGTGCTAACACCTGCTGCTCTCTGGCAGCAGCACCATGCCCTCCCTTGTTTTAAATGCACTTTAGAACAACACGCAGCAACACTACACATGAGCGGGAGGAGGGAGGTATGGGGTCTTCACACACCCCCGTTCTCTGCCAGCCATCGGGGCGGGGGGCTGGGAGGAGGTGTTGGCTGACAGATTGGCCTCCCTGCTGCTGCGGAGCCTGGGGCGGTCTGCTTGCCTCCACCCCGGGGGAAAGGGTCACATCTCTTGGGTCTGGGTGCCGTTTCCCCCTCTAGGGGCGAGGATACCTGGACCCGGGGTATAGAGTATGTTTGGGGAGTGCGATTGTGTGTACATGTGCATATATGTCTATTCCTACGTTGGGTGAGTGCTGAGTGTTTGTATATGTGTGCATGAGGGTGGGAATGCATGTTTGTGTCTGTGTGTGCCTGTTTGTCTGTGTTTATATGTCAGGTCGGGTCTTAGACTCCACCTCCCTGGGTACTCCCAGGCCCTCCAAGTGTGGAGGCCTATCTCCCCTCACCACACTCCCTGCCGGTAACTGATGCCCTCAGCGGTTGGTGAATTGGTGGTTCTTGGTGTCCGGGGCTGGGCGCTCAGGTATGCACCAGCTCACTCCCGGTGGCTACTTGGCGGGGCCTGGTGCCTGTCGCTCGGTCAGGCCTCTTCCGGGGCAAAGGGGGCCCTCGGGCCTCCGGCCTCGGGGCCTGCAACTCGGTTCACTCTGGCACAGCTGGCTGCCGGCAGAGCCGGCGGGCGCGCCAGTGCAGCCCCCTCTGGCTTCTGCTCCGTGGCTACTGGGTGACCCCCTCGTCTGGGGATCTCCTCAGCCCTTCCCAGGAAGGTGGCACGGATGCCCCTCTGGTGGTACTCCTTGGGCTCTCGCACTCTGGGGTCCCTGGATGTCTGGAGCCTGGATCTCCTCCATGCCTGCTTCATGCCCTGGGGGACGGGGCTATGGCCCTCCACACCCTCTAGCAGACCGTTACATGGGGAAACCTTTTGTATACAAGCGCGTTGATCCACACAGGTGTGCACACGGGTGTTCACTGTTCATAGACATAAACTACACCTTTCTTAGCTGCTACTTCAAAGCACATTGTGCGCTGTCTGTGCTGCACAACAACATTCAATATTTAGTATTTATTGCTGTTCACACTTAGCTAGATTAATGTGATGGTGTTGTGTTTAGTATGTTGCTTTGTTTTTTTGGCTTGTTTTCTATTCTTTTTCTCTCAACAGGTGATCCAGGAGATTTTTTTTTTCTCTTTGTCTTTGTAAGTGCCCTTTCTCACTGTCCCTTTTCCCGTCTGTTTTTCTTTTCCTTCCTCTCTTTCTTTCTCCCTTTCCTATCCCCCAATCATGTCTGTCTCATCTGTAACAACTGAAAATAAAATAAATAATAACAACAAAAGTTGATCAAATGGACCAATGCGGCAATGCCATGATGATCCATTTGGCAAAATAAATCCATTTGGTATCCTTGTTGGTCTTCAGACAACAATTCTGACGGCTAAAGAACCAAATGGAACAGGCAAAAAAAAAAAAAAAAAAAATTTACACTGACACCTTCAATGGCAGAACCTTCAATTTACCAGCCACAGTGTTAATGAATGGAAACATCCTGTCAGTGAAAGTGTCTGTGAAGGTGTGTATGTGTGTGTTAGTATCAGGATCAGAGAACGACAGCTTTCCTCTGTTACAGTCCAGATTCACTCTGATCCTCTGAAACTTCTTCTGTACTGAAAGAGCAGGACCTGTAGGTGATGGTGGCCACGCGTAGTATTTACCTTTATGGAATCTTATTTTCCATAATTCAGTCATTTCATCTCCCTTCCTCTGCACAGACTCTGCAAACACACCCAGGTTCCACCATGTACTGTATCCAACCTCAACATCCCAGCTGTGAGTCCCTGAGTCAAAGCCTTCAGAGCCCAGGACAGAGTAGAGCTCATCAAACCTCTCTGGATTATCAGGAAGCTGTTGTTCATCTCCTCGTCTCACACTGGTCAGATCCTCAGAGAGGATGAGTTCTGGATAAGCAGTGTTTGGGTCCAGAATGATAGGATTGTAGGAGACCATGTCCTTCATGTTGTTCCAGATTTTGAAGGTCAGGTTGCCCAGGTGTTTGGCCTGGTTTAACAGAGCTCCTGAGGGCAGCTGTGGATCATCCAGCTGCGCCCAGGTGTTTGGCCTGGTTTAACAGAGCTCCTGAGGGCAGCTGTGGATCATCCAGCAGGGGGCAGCGCTGGACTCTTTCCACTGCAGCCTTGTAGTTGTTCAAGAATGAGATGTCTTCAGCTCTCAGCTCCTCCTCTGTGGCTCTGACTGTGTCTGAAAGAGCTGCTCTCTCTCTGCTTAGAGCCTCCATCTTCTCCATCATCATCCCACTCTTCTGCTCCTCTTCCTCCCTCACTGCAGCCAGCCTGTCCTCCTCTTCCTCTGCTAGAAACTGGCGAAACTTCTTAAACTGCTCCTTAATCCGAGTCTCTGTGTGTCGGGCCTGGACGTTAATGTGTTTTCCTATTTGATCAAACTTCACTTGAAGTTCTGTACAAACGTCCAACTTCTTTTTTAAGGACTCCAGAGTTTCCTGAAGTTCCTTCTTGTGTGGTTGTGCAGCTTCATCGATGGGTCTGAAACTGTGGTTGTTGTGTTTTTCTGAGTCTCTGCAGATGAGACACACTGGCTGCTGATGGTCCAGACAGAAGAGTTTGAGTTTCTCAGAGTGCAGACTGCAGAGAGCCTCTGAAGCTGTCTGATCTCTCTCCTGTAAGAACGACTCACACAGGTTCTTTAAAGCCAGGTTTACAAATGGTTCATTCCCTGAGGATCTTTTACAAACTGGACACTCATGTGTTGTTCTCTCACTCCACCATCTCTTCAGACAGTCTTTACAGAAGCTGTGGCTACATGACAGAATAACAGGATCTCTGAAGACCTCCTGACACACCGGACAGCAGAGATCGTCCTCTGATCTGGAAGCCATTGAGTCTGTGAGTGAAGCTGAAAACAGCAGACAGGAGTTTTTCTCACACTCACATTCAGTGTGTGGAGCGTCAGCAGCTTTAAGCAGCAGTGTGGGAGTTTTCCAGTTTTCTCTCCTGTAGCTGGACTCACTCTGTGGAAGCTGCTAGTTGGATCTGAACTCAGTTTGATCGTCTGTACGTCTCTCTTTACTGAGGAAAACTAACATCCTGTTTCCTGGTTTTCGTCACATGAGTTACGTGAGGGGCGGAGTCTCAATAAAGGCTGTCGCTTCACTCATAAACTAGGATGGTTTTCATTTCAGAGATCAGAGGTTTCCCTGCCAGCATTTTTTTTTTTGCTCCACTTCACCTGCAAGAGTTACAACGTGAAAGCTTTTATAAATCTTAGAAAATAAAGTCAATGATGCTGCAGAAACTTCACGTTCAAAAGGGACATTTTTCTGGTGGTTTAGCAGATTCGTTAACAGTGGGATTGGAATGGAGGAAAAGACACACAGGTGATGTGTTTAGTGGTTAGAACACCAGTCCTTGGCTCATTAATCATAAATACTGTGGACTCTCCTCATTTCTCAGGCTCTCTTTCAGCTTTTAGGAGACCTGATGAACTTCAGTTTGTGCTCATATAGTGAGAGTTATTTAACTATTAAACTATAACACTGATGTTTGAAATTTGAGTTTAGCTAAATGTTTTTTTTTTCTATGGAAAATTTCACACTTCCTTTGAATATTTCACATTAAAAGCCTTGGAACAGCATTCCAATTCCATATTTTAATAGAGCTCTGGCTCTTTTAAAATCGTGATTCCTGTAAATAATATCTATAAACTGGTCTCTACTCTCTGGATTCATTATGGCACAGAACAATAAACCATCAGAGGCTTCCCCCCCTCATACACCCACGATTTATTTACAACCCGAAGTGAACAGCTGACCAGATCCCACTCTGTTGGCACCACACCATGAAGTCCTTCATCAAACTATGTGTGCTTTCATGGGAAAATACATTTTGGCCCCTACGAAGGCTTAAGGACGTCATCAGTTGTGGTCTAGGAAACACAATACTCACTGTGTCTGTGATCACATGAGCAGATCTTTACACAGACTTCCATGAGCCTTCACTGAAAACATCACTTTATAGAGTTATAGTGCAGTCAGCAGCCTTTAATCTTAAAGTATGTCTGAATGAGGTATAAAAACAGGTGTCTGCTTTATTTTTACTGGAATTCATCATTCTCCACCTACAGATCTCTTCACTTCATAAATCATAGTCTCTTCCAAAAACCTTCCATTGCTACAAATGTGTAAAAATATTTGTAACGTCTACAGGGGCGTTGTGGGCGGTACCAAGGGACCTGGGCCCACCCACTTCAAGAACAGACCAATCGTAACTACCCTACAGGTTTTCTCAGGTTTCAATTATCAAAATAAATATTTCAATTAAAAAAATGACAGAGAGGTTGGAGTTAGTGCTGCGGTCTTGATCTGATCAAATAAATACAGGGCTAGAATTACGGATACCTATACTTGTAACATATACAGGCTGCTAACGTAGAGGAGAGCAGTGTCATGATTTATGAATCATTATCACTGTGTTAAATTTGAATTTCAGTGACCACTAAATGACTGTGATTTTGTTTATTTCCCCTCTTCATTAATATCTTATCACAACAAAACAGCTCTGACGGCTTTTCATGTTTTTTAAATCTGTTTTTTCCTGCACTGTAAATGTCTTTAAAGCACTTTGGGTTATTATGTAGAACAGAACAGCTCATCACACCTCAAATAAAATATAGGCTTTACCAATTGTAGATATTGTTGATCTGTGGAACCAGCTCCCCAATAAAGGAAGTCTGGACTGACTCTCTGTTTAAAAAGTTTAGTCTGTGATGAATATTACCCAGCAGGCAGTGCAGAGCTAGGATGGATCCCCTGGGTTAGGAGATTCAACCAGTTCTAACTGCCTCTATTCTCTGGATGCCTACCCTGCCTACTTTGATATAAACTCAGCCCTGAGTAGCCTCGCAAGCCCATCAGTTGTGGCAGCTCCCCTCTAGATCAGTGCTCTTGGAATATGACTGGGCTTAATATACGGGTTTGGAAAAGCAAACCACAAGGGTCTGTTACTTTTAGAAGGCTGGAGTAACCTGTACGACTCACATATGAGATGTTAACTAGTTCTCAGAATTTTACCTTTACTGTTTCACAGAGGGTTAAAAAGGTCCACAATTTAGATTTTTTTTATGCAGGATATTTTATTAAAGCAATTTAGCAGGAGCAAAGCAAAAGAACTCAAAGCAAAAATCAAATGAAGCTCATGTGTAAGTTCAATAAGGGAGATCGATGGTTTTACATCTGTCTGCTCCGAGGTGTTGTAGGCTACATCTAGGCTTCACATCATTTTCACTTCCCCACACTGTCAAGCTGTTTGTGACATCACTGGTCTAGTCCAATCATCTTTCTCTCGGCCTTCTTCAGGCCGTTTAGCATTCATGTTGCATATTTTAAAATCTCACTGCATATCTGTCATTCACCCTGACAGATGTCTTTGTTCAACCCACCTCCTCCCCATCAAGACCTTGTCCTCGTCACTCAGGCTCCATTCAAGTCACCATCTTCATCTCCACCAAGAGCATCTACACTCCAAGGGGTCCATCTCTACTCCCTACTCTACTCACAGCTGGGCTTTGGTTTGCGCCAAAACAGGCCATGAGAGGCCAAAGTGCCAAAAACCTCTGTCTAAATTCTGTACATCAATAAAGGATGTCTATTTCTTTCTAATGATCTCTCCTTGTTAAAATAATAATCTTCATAATTAAAGGACATAATTTATATCTAATTAACCTACTCTGAGCTAATGCTGATTATGTGCTGATCTTTGAGAGGTGAAATTGAGTAGAGAACGGGAACATCCAGACCTAAAGAAATGCTTATATCTGTGTTCTGTGTTGATAATAATAATCCAACAAGAAAAGCAGCATTGCTTGGAAATTCAGTCCCGCAGGAATACAGTGGAAAGCCAAAGCGTATGAAAGTTATAAACCAGACGGAAAAACTAGAAATTATTAGAAAGTTTTAATCTGGCAGGAAAACAACTGAAATAAAAAAAATGAAAACGCTAAAATGAGCACACACAGCCAGAAAACTCAAAATCAAATAGTGGGCAGACAGTTTCCAGGCATCGGTTGCTCAGGGCCGTTAGATCTCCAGATGATGCCATCTGCTCAATGCAAGAACTACAGGAAGAGACAACTGCAAATGTTCCTAGGCTCCTCTCTAATACTCATTCCATGTTGTTCTTGCAACACACAAATTTACCCTTTCTGTATAGAAACAGCAGAGGCAACAAGAGGTTGCTGGGGAGATTAAATAGGGCATCCCATGACATTAAAATGCATAAATTAGATCCTCCTGTAATATACACTACAGACCAATTCAGATCCCAAACAAACTTCAATGCCAGTATTCCCAGTATGGTCACAATGGTGTAAAATGACCTCTTCTTTGATTGGTCAATCCTGTCTCTGTTCCTGCTCTCTTCTCTTGGGCCTGGATGAATTAAGACACGGAGAACAGAAAGGCTGCAGAAGGAGGAGACGGTTAAAGACAATGTCAAGAGGCAAAAATTCACGACGGAGACGATGACTTCGTTTAACTTTATAAAACTTGCTATTGCAAAGCAAAGCAGCCAAACACAGCCTATGCTGATATTCCTGATTCTGACCCATCTTTCTTTCCTTAAGCTCAGATAAGTGATGGGATGAACAGCAGCCATGTAGTGCTCAACACAAGTCAGCATGTGAAAGAAAATCAGTCCAAACCAGCAGACAGAGTAAAGAAAGAACGCCCAGGATAACATGTTTAAATTATTCATGAACATACTACAATCGCCAAAGACACACCCAAAGACAGCAAACAGGTCCAAGATGATGATGTTGTAGGTGAAGCAGTCAGAGTGACTCAGTACTTCCATGAAGGTGGAGCCTCGTTTCCTCCATTCTTGGAGACCATGTTGGAGGATGAGGATGCAGATGGGGAGGACGAGGAAGATGATAATGATGCTCAGTGCACAAAAGATGTAGGAGCTCGGTGTAGAGATGAGACAGCACATGTATAATGGAATGGAGATGTTCATGGAGGAAAGGTGCAGATCGAAAGAGGAGAAAAATGGGTTTGCCGACATCTGGGGGGGGAAAAAAAGAATAAAATAGAAAAGCTGTTACTATACATGTATAACAACATTGGGTGTGCTGCACACCAACTGTGGAGACATAAAATATAAATAGTAAGACAGCAGGAATAAAAAGAAGTGGAAAAAAAGCCAAATCACTGGAATAAACAGGAATTAAATCTGTCTGTTTAGTCTCTGTATAGTTAGTAAATTCAACTTTTTTCCCCTTTTTGTGTTGTCTTATATAGTAACTGTGTTGCTATGGAACCCAAAAGCTGCAATATGTGGCCAAATTAAAATTACTCAGAAGTAATTTGAAATTTTGTTATAATCAGCCATTAAGTCGAAAAATTTGAGATAATAATAAAACAGTTGGCGATAACTTGACTCACCTCTGTCTGTAGCTGTGGTGGAGGAAACAAGCATCCATAAAGATCAGATAGAAATGTTTTAAAGTTATTACGTTAAATTATGTGTTTGAAATAATTTTAAGAAAAAAAATAAACTTCTGCTGTTTCTTCCCTTAAACGTTTTTGTTTTATTTTTCAGTAATACTGGAAAATAGATTTTTACATTTAAGGTATGTTCGACAAATTATGCAATACAGTACATGATACTATCATTTTACCACCAAGACTTTGTTTAACATTTGTCAATGTGTGAACATGTGTGATGCAAAATGTGAGAGAAACATCTGGGACAAAAGATTTTTAAAGTTTATACCATATCAGATTGAACGGTAGTGCTGCTGTATGGTGGATATATCTCACACTTGACTTTCTGGGAAATTTGACTACTTTCCACTGACTCTCACTCTGTTTGTTTCTCAACTTCTTCTGTGTTTCTCTTCACAGGAACACCGTGTCTATATGCAAGTATTTGTTCAAAAGATATTTCAGCCTCACTCCACCTCCTGCCTCAAAACAATCAATTCAAATATGGTTAAAAAAAACTGAAACAATTGCAAACTTGAAAAACCTGTTCAGCAGTGACACTTACTTTGACAAAAACATGCATAATGTAGACATACACAAAAAAAATCAACCACTATGATTACTCTACACTAATGCAGACCTTCACTTCACTCATGTCCTGCATTTCTTCTTTGACTACCTCACACTGCACAAATATGCACTATGTGCCAGACTGGGCTTCATCCACCCGCTGCTGTTCATTTGGTCCATTAGGACAACAAGTGGAAAGAATTTAAATGATGTGCAGAGTTTTGTATATCAAAAAAAAAAACATGCATTAACTGCACCATCTGTCACTGTCTCACCAATACTGTGATTTTAGTTTTGCATTAAGTTTTTCCTTAGTAGCAGGAAATATGTAAAGCTGCAGGTATTAAATTACATTAAAATTAAAATATCCCTCAAGAATTATTTTCATATGTTTCATTTTCTTTCGCAATAAGCTGCTGAAAAAACTCTAACTTGGAACTTAAAACACATATAACCTCTGTGTTTCCTCTATTGCTGCCCTTCTTTGTTACTTGTTAATTTTAATTAATAAATGTGATATATGAAGCCACCACAAAAAGATGAGAATGTATTAATATTGCAATATGATTAAGGTACCTCTAAATCAGGGGTTAGGGTTAATATAATATTATATTAGCACTCGGTGTATTACTAACATAACCACATTAACATTATTGACACTCGCTGACTTTTAATAGTCATTCTATAAATGCTGTCCGTTTAAATGGTCTTACCTGTAACACTGCTGTATCCACCGGATTCCAGCCAGAGTGGATTCTGGAGTCTTCCACGCTCCTGTTACTGATCCTCCATCTGGATGGATGATAACAACCTTCTGAACAATCTAGCAGGTGGAGATGGCCCATATCTATGGGACTGATTTCTGCTAATAACGCCTGATGGACTGAACATCCGAAGCGGGTCACCCGGTCGCTAGCTGTGCCATTACCCAGCATACACCTCTCCCTCCATAAATGCAATAAACGATACAAAAGTAATGGCCTATAATTAATTTATCTGCTGTATCTGCTGTTTCTCAGGTAGTTGTTTACATTATATAATATACTGTGTTCAGTACACGTCACTACAATGTGATTTCGGAAATGTATAAATATACGAACAACAGGCTCTTCCACGGCAATCTCTTGTCGTCAATAAACAACGTTTAGGGAGCTCTATAGTATTCAATAGGAGGACCCTGCACGTCAATTCTCGACGCGAGGGGGGTACCCTGCGCGTCGATAAGTGAAGCAGAGGGAGCCTGACCATGCGTCACACATTTGACGAGTTGGGAGTGAGAACGTGTTAGACCAACATAATGATAAAACAATAAATTCTCTAATCGTTGACTAACTGATGAAACACTGCAGCTCCAGTATATTGTTGTATTTGACAAAACACTACAGCAACTACAGAAAAAAAAAAAACACTAACCAGACTGATGACAGATTTCAAACATGCTGAATATGAAGAGTAGTATGATTTAAACTCACATGATTATACGTCGGCGGTAGGCAGGAAGTGAGCAGCTGTGAAATTGAACCACTGGACAGCCTTCTAGCCTTCTAGCCTTCGTTCAAGTCCGCCGTTACTTACATTTTTTTCTGCTCGCTAACGCCACAGCAGGAAAACTGAAAATGGACAGAGAAGTGTTACTCTGTGTGTTGTGCACTGTTTTAATTTCCGAGGAGTTACAAAACGAGTCGCCGGCATGTTTTGTACCTTAGACTCATCAGAGACAATCATATCCAGGTAAAATTATTTTCTTCAATCTACACACATTTAATTACTCAGCTAGTGTCATGGATAATTACAGTGACTGAATTATTGCTGGTCATTCATACACATTTACTGTATTATATAAACTAATTCTCGTTGAAACTTGTAGAATCGAATCTTTTGGTTTCTTTTTCTACAAAGCACTTTATCAAATTGTTGTCTGCTACAGAGTTACAAGTATTATACTAGCAGTAACAGAGATGGGCAGTAACGCGTTACTTGTAACTAGTAAAGTTACTAGTTACTTTTTTCAAGTAACGAGTAATGTAAGGGATTACTATTGCAAACACGGTAATTAGATTACCGTTACTTTCACGTAGGAACGCTGCGTTACTGCGTTACTAAAACCATGATTTTTTGCGAGAACGTCTCATGACAGTGACGTAAGCGAGTGCGACGTTCGTGACAACAGCTGTCTGCAGATCATAATATATCGAGTGCGGGACAGAGTGTAGCATGCAGCGTTTAAAGCGTGGAAGTACTGACCTTATTTTGAGTTTGATTCCATAAAAAGTGACAAAAACATTAGTGTCCGTTGTGCGTGGGAAGAAAACTTCTTTTTACAGCGAAAAAACCCCTAAACTTCCAAGCAAGCACCGAGTGTACTACGACGTAATGTGAAGTTCACAGAGAAACTCGCGGATTCTTCCACTGACCGCCGCGGCACACCTGCACCAGGGTAAACCTCCTCCGCCTTGGGGTACCTGCTTTACAGGTGAAAATAGAGCAACAGGACCGCTAGTCTTTGATTTTATTTATTTTCTGCTGTGTTTTACTTGCATCTATTTGAAAGAGTGAGTGTAAACACAAAAAAATATTTTATTTTATGTGCTGGAATGTGCAGAAAATAGGTTTAAATGTTAAACAAATTTCTTCCAGTCAGAGAATGTTGCATATAATTTAATTTTTGCTTGATGCATAAAGTTAAAAGATTAAAACTAATAAAACAAGTTTTAAAAAGAGACTTTTCCATTTGATTACATTTTGTATGATGAATTATGCAGAAAAAGTAGAATTGAGCTGAAAGATCTATCGCTTTATCACCTATTCAGGTTGTAAATCGTCTTTTTAAAAAGTAACTAAGTAACTAAGTAACTAAGTAATTGATTACTTTTGAAAATAAGTAATCAGTAAAGTAACGGGATTACTTTTGGGGGGAAGTAATCAGTAATTAGTAACTGATTACTTTTTTCAAGTAACTTGACCAACACTGAGCAGTAATAAAGCATTCACCATCTCCTGCTTGCATATTTCTGAAAACATCTTAGTGGTGTGGCAGCCACGAGTGAGCCAGCCCTGCAAACCCTGTGGATGGACGATGCAGTGGACAGTGGGAGGAAGCATCCTAAAGCTCTCTTTGCAGACCACCCTGTGTGATTCTCCACTCGCCAACCAGAAAAGACAAAGCGCAGGTCTCAGTTGCAGCAGCCCATCCATGTCTGATCTTGCTCGGGCAGATTCAGCAACACTGCCAGAGACTCCTTGTAATCTATTACAGTTGTTCAAGAAACGGTCCAGGAACAGGTCAGTTATTTTCAAAATACATTTTTTATTATATTAAATTCAAGTCAATTGGAAGTGTTTCTAAAGTTAAATAATGATATTTATATTATGAAAAGCAGATTTTTGATGTTTTAAGTTTTTCACGGTTAGGTTAGTTAGGTTCTAAATGAAGCTTCGGACATCACTGATCACGTGACTCTGACCAAGCGAATCAAGCCTCGACACAGTGCTTCTGAAGCAGTGCGTGGAATTTTTTTGACACAAGTGCTGGAGCCTCAGCTTCAAGCGGGCCATCACTACTGCTAACAAATCAGTATTTTATAGAAAGGCTGAATCTGTCATAATTCTGGAATCTCTAAAAAAAGGTATATGGTTAAAAGGTATAATTGTTGTGGCAATCCAACCACCAAAAAGCCAAATGAGGGGATTTGAAGTCATTATCAACTCTTTGTGATGAAAAAACTGAGGTCCGCCAGGGCGAGTACTTTTAACACTTTATTTATTATTTAAAAAGCTTAAAAGCTACAAAAACTCAGTGCATGATTGAAAGTCAAAAATCAGGTTAAAGAAATTCTTCTGCACCACCTTTTAAGCAAAAAAGCAGGGATGCTCACTTTAATTAACTATATTGACTTTACCATCAGTTATTTCTCTTTTGTACATTTTTTTAAAGCTAAATATCAACATCAGATGTTTGCTGCTTTCAAAACACGAAGCTGAAAAACAGATGGCGACATTCAGCAAGCAAAAAATGTATGTATTACAAAGACTGGAGCACTTCTGGTTATCCAGCTAACAGAATAATAACCAAATACATTAACTGTAGATTTTTATAATATATGATGGATTTGGAAAATATTTTGTCACATCTTGGGCAGTCATTATAAACCTGCAGATTCTGCAAAGTGTGTAGTGTGAATTCAAACACAAACTGACACATTTGTAATCATCTTCATCTGTCAGTAAATGTGTCATAAATGTTTCCTGTGTGTTTTTCAGTTCCTTGTGTTTCATATTTTTTACATTGCTACTTGTCCAGCTCAACACCCAGGGAGCTGATAGCTGTTCTCAGGATTATCACTCACCTGGACGCCTCATTTTCTTCATATTGTGTTGTGAATGAAGTGTGCAGATGAGTCCAGCATTATAATAATCTTGTGATAAGAACTAGTTCTGATGGAGTAAATCAGTTTTTTTATGCTTTTGTGGCATTGAAGCTTCTTATCAGGGATGTAGAGACTGATGAATGAAACACAAGGTTTCTCAAGCTGACAGCAAAATATAAAGTGTAACTCATAAAATGTGCCTCTGTGAGTTCCTAAGCAGCCTGTATGATGATGAAGTAAGTGGTTGGATATCACCATATTTGGTTACAGCCCAAAAAGTGTGCTTTCTTCAGCAAAATGATATCTTGTCACCATCTTATTTTTTTCCTCCTCTAGTTTATAAATAAAGTTGCTATGCTGTCAAGTCTAACTAGGTTTCAGTTCTTAATCAGAAGCAACAGTTCTACCAAAATCAAGATTGTAATCTTGACGTAGTTTCGTTGGTGCTCATCTCAGTGAGTCTGTTCCTGCATTAATTAAATGCTGTCCTGCAATATGTTGAAATGTGCAGTGGATGTCTAAAAGCTGTTGCAAACCACCTAAATCAGTCTAAGTAAAGTGTTATGTGACCATTTTCTCCACAGATTACAGCTGAATGATCATTTATAAAAACCTTGCATGTGTACATAATGTGTTTCCAAAGAACCAGGCTTTCTTGTATTTCTTACAAAGGTCTTTCAAAATCTTCTGTTGAATATTGACTATGACATTTTTTTCAGTCCAGTCTTTGCACCTGACCATTTACAGAGAAATTTTTTTTTTGCTGTTTTTTTCTTTTTTTTTAAACTTTTTTTTCCCCACTAGGCATAAATCTCAAACCTAGAAACATAATTTGTTCTTAATTCTTTATTTGAATCAACAAATGTATTTGCATTTAGTTAATGTATTTCAGGGTGATGTGCAGTTTGTTATTAAAAACTGAGCAAACTGGACAAGTGGAGGAAAAAATAGGAAAACAAAAAAGAAAACATATGAGAATTTGACACTAAGCACTGAGGGACATGGCTCTATAGAGCACTTCACTCTCGCTCTGCAGGCTTACTTGTTGTTCCTAGAGTATTTAAAAGTAGAATGGGAGGCAGAGCCTTCAGTTTTCAGGCCCCTCTTCTGTGGAACCAGCTTCCAGTTTGGATTCGGGAGACAGACACTATCTCTACTTTCAAGATTAGGCTTAAAACTTTCCTTTTTGCTAAAGCATATAGTTAGGGCTGGACCAGGTGACCCTGAATCCTCCCTTAGTTATGCTGCAATAGACGTAGGCTGCCGGGGATTCCCATGATGCATTGAGTATTACTTCTTCAGTCACCTTTCTCACTCACTGTGTGTTAATAGACCTCTCTGCATTGAATCACACTTGTTATTAATCTGTGGCTCTCTTCCACAGCAGGTCTTTTATCCTGTCTCCCTTCTCTCACCCCAGCCTTGGGGTTGATCACAGCCACTCAGACACTATGGTTAGATCACATTTATACATAAGTGTAACACAATCACACCTGATCATCGCAAGTACCAGATCAAACTGTTGTGTGCTACAGAGTTAAAGGTTTTAAACTAGTAGTAATATAGCATCCACCATCTCCTGGATGCTGCTAATAAACATACAATTACACAGTGACTTCACCTTTATTATTATATTTACAAAATTCCACTGTTTCTGTCTTGGTCGTATAATTTTATTTTGTTGTATTTTCACGCGACACCTTAAAGGCCGGTCCAGGAAAATATTGTCTGACATTAAACCGGTCTTTGGCGCACAAAGGTTGGGGACCGCTGCTGTACAGCATGAGGGTTAATAAAACCGTACTGTAACCGAGCACACAGGTGTTGAATAAAAGGGCAAAGAAATAAATTGATGATTTATTTATTACAACAATTAAACATACGTTCTACAATTTATTCCCAGACAGGACTTACAATGCATCCTACTAAATATCCCAGCTGCGCATGCGACCTAACAAACCGAAGGTGCGGAAAAAAATAACAACACTGCAAACTGTCACACCCCGTTTAGAGACACTGCAAACAATTCGGGTCTCAGCACAGATGGAATCAGTGCTATGCCTGATGTGCAATCTGGTTTATAAAGGGAAGTGACACAAGTTAAAGTACTCTTATGAATATGATGTGTAAATTGATTTATTCTTGTACCTCCATGCAACAGTGGCCGAATCCTTCGCCCCAATGAAGAGGTGATCGTTTTCTAATAATTTTAATAAATTGAGCTGTTTGGTCTTTGTTTCCTACAACATATCACAAAAAGGTTGATTCACAAAAATCAAAATTGGCTGTATGTAAGCGGCAATACATGAAAAACTGCGGGATCTACTATACAAGCTAGTTTACAATTATTTTAATTTAAAAAAACAATATGTCTATGCAGGTGTCCAAAAGCTTAACAACACAACTGCTATATTAATTTAACTTTTGTACAACCAGATTTTCATATACATACATTTGAAAGTGTTTACCTCTCCAGCTTCGACCACCATCGCTATCAGAAAAAAAATCTGTACGGCCCGCAATGAATCCTGGGATATTGTAGGGCACGAAGGATTCACTGGACCCATCCTTCAAATTCAGGGAAAAGAAGGACGCATTTGTCGCCACATTTGGAAGACTCCTCGAATTTGGACAGCCTTTGTCACGTTGCTGTGACGTCATTGCCTCCGAATACGGCATTTGAAGCATCCTTCCCCTGAATTTGGACGCAGCCCCTGTGTTCGCTTCTTTGAAGTTGGCAGACAATCTAAAGATGCACTGTTAAAAAAAAAAAAACAATCCTAGAGAAACAGTAATATTCCGGCAGCTGGGGCGCCAAAATAATACCATCAAATAACAGAAAATAACTTTCTCATAGAAATACGGTTATTTTCAGTAATGACAATACAGTTTGTTGCCCTAATTTTACATGGGATTTTGCCTTTTTCAAGTGCTTTTAAAGATTAAATTAGGAACATTTTAACGTGATTAAACAATGAAATTACCTATAAATAGGGATGGGTAAGATTTTCACGATTCTGTTTAACGATTCGATTCTTTATCGATTCTTTTTAAAAAAGGAGAACACTAAGGTCGATTAGCTTAGAACTTTGTTTTATATCTTGTCTTTGAACAAGATAGAAATTTAGGAGTAACATGGCCTTACAAACCCAACAGTGAGATCGTAAGAGATCCACAGCCTACGGCTCTTCAATGGAGTGTCACAGGGTCCCCGGGAAAAAAAATTGTAAATGTAAAATAATAAAATAAATATTCTTCTGTAGCAATAACAAAGTATAACATAAATTATTCTGTAGCAATTACACAAGAATATCCAGTAATGTCCCTGCCTACAATTAAACACATTCACTTACCGAAAATCGGGGGCATCTGCTGTAGCAAATGGGTGCAAGCCTTTTACTACAAACTTAGTCACTGCTTGGTGACATTCGTCTGAAAGGAGACGCTACCGGTAGACTGCAGCGAAAACTGCCAGCATCTGAGACAGCTAGACTCTGTCTGTCTGTCTCATCATGGTCACCTAAATGCACAGTAATGGCAGGTTTTGTAATAAGGCAGATCGCGCTAACATAATATGCACTGTTAGTTGATTGTTTACCTGCCGCATTAACGGGAGAGGACGTGCAAACGTTACCGCTGCTGCTGGGTTGAGATTAAAAACACAACATTCATTTAAGGTTATCGCGTGTTTTGTGCGCAAATGCTTTTGCATATTCATAGTGTTTCCTCCCTTAAAAGAAATATCGACTTTGCAAGTATTGCAAGTTGCCCTGTCGTCATCCGTTCTCGTAAAGTATAACTAAACTTTTGAGCGTTTGAGCCGCCATGTTTCCTGCCAGGTAAATTACGCTCCGCAACGTGGTGACGTCATTCGGGGCGACTGGAATCGATAAGGGAATCGTTTGCAAAAATGGCAAACAATTCCAAGGAATTGAAACAGTTGGAACCGGTTCTCAACAAGAACCGGTTTTCGATACCCATCTCTACCTATAAACAAGGTCAATGAATGTGGCAATATGAATAATAATACTTAAATGTACAGAAATACACAGTTAACAGTTGGTTTAAATAATAATGGATTGCATGCCCTGGGACAGACTGACAGAGGCGAGGCTGCCATATCGCACCATCGGCCCCTCTGGCCATCGCCAGTAGACGGTAGGTGAAGTGTCTTGACCAAGGACACAACGACCGAGAGTGTCTGAGCCTGGGCTCGAACCGGCAAACTTCTGATTACAAGGCAAACTACCAACTCTTGAGCCACGATTGCCCCAAATCGGAATAATAGTAATAATTATTTGATGTTACAAAAGTTTATAAGAATCATTTCATATAATTTTCCATAGCATTACATTTGAATTTAACAGTTCAATCTTTCAAATAACGGACAAATATTTGTGAAATGATGATACATTTGTGAATGTATTTTAACAATCTAAATATGCATATGTACAGACAAATACATTTAAAAAACAAGAAAATTATGTTTTATTACATTACAGTGATTTTACGTTAATTTACATTTGAAATGTGAAATCACAGTCTATTTATGTACATTTAATGATATTCTAGAAGAACAGAACAAAACTGTAAAATACACAGTAAAATACTTTTATATTAGGACTTTTTCTTACAGTGTGAGTATAACTGAGGAGAGGAAACACGACTGGCTCTAATCACACACACACACACACACACACGACTGAGGAGAACAAAACAGAACATGACGCAACAGACAGGAGACTATCAGAGTAAAACAGGAAGTAACGGAACACACACACCCCAAACCCATACAGAAATGACAGTGAACAAAACTAAGAACTACACATCAGGACTACTAAAAAACTAGAAGTACAAGCAGATTAGACTAAGAAATGAAAGATGAAGAACAATGAAACAAACAACAATCAAAGAACCAAAAAACACAAAACCGTGGGTCGATGATCCAGGTACCAAAACATTATAGCCCCAACGGGGACATAAAATATAGACCCAGAGGATGGAAATCACCCACCACCAAAACAAAACAGAACAAACAAACCAACAAACAAACAAAAAAACCCAATCTGCTTGCGTTTTCCTCTGTCATCAGAATTTCAAAGTCAAATTTGGTCAGAAACTTTTTTCAGTCACATTTAAAGCTTTACAGTACTGACCTACAAACAGGCAGATTCATTACTATTTATTTATTTATATAACACTTTTAATTACAACAGTGGTGTTGACCAAAGTTCTGTACAAACATACAAATTACACAATAAAATAACAATATCAATTAACATCAATGCCAAATAGCTTATAACAAATAAATAAGTAAATAACTCTCATGCAGTATTAAAAGCTAGTGAGTAGAAATGCTTTTTAAGATAGAATTTAAAAAGGTTGAGGGTAGGAGCCTGTCTAATGTGGAGAGGCAAATCATTCCACAATTTAGGCGCCATGACCGCAAATCGCCTCTAAGAACCAGCCTCGACCTTGGTGTGGCCAAAAGCAAAATATCACCCGATGTAAGAGCTCTAGGGGGCAAATAAGGCTGCAGTAGGTCTGACAGATAGGCCTGTCCATTCAGTGCTTTATAAGTCACCAATAAGATTTTATATTTTATTCTAAAAGGTTAGGGAGCCAGTGAAGCGAGGCAAGCACGGGGGAGATGTTCAATTCTCTTCGTTTGTGTCAAAAGACGAGCAGCGGCATTCTGAACCAGCTGGAGCCTTGGAAGACAAGTCTGACTAATGCCTACATATAAAGAATTACAGTAGTCCAGTTGGGATAGGATGAAAGTATGAATTGCCCGTTCTAGGCTTTAAAAGACAGAAAAGATCACACCTTGGATAAAAGCCTCAGTTTAAAGATAGACCGCTGTACAATTAAACTAAGCTGTTTCTCAAAGGTGAACTTATTGTCAAATATAACCCCCAAATTTATAGCATGCGATTTGATAAAAGGTTCTAAACCGCCCAAATTAAAATATGAGGTTCTAGAATTGCAACTTGATCCAAAAACGAACACTTTGGTTTTATTTTTGAAATTGAGGGTGAGGTTCATAATATTAGATATGCGATGTTTTGTACACACACACGTTTCATTATCACACGTTTCATTATCACATCATCATCCTCATTAGCGTGTCAGGAAAGCATCTTAAAAAAAAAGAAAAAAAAAAGGTGAAGTGATAAAAAGGCAACGCCTCATTGAGTAGCTTCAGTTCCCTGATCTGACAGACGCAGACGGAGTGAAGTGTCAGTCGCTGTTCTTCTGAAGTTTAACAACTTTTCTGCATCAGGATCAAAGTCAGAATGAAAATCCTTCATTTTCTTTTCTTCTACTTCCTCTCAGGTGAGAACTGATGATCTTAATTTAAAAAAAATACTCAACTTTATAAAACACTTTATAAAATACATATGTTTTTATACACTATATAATGTTGTGATTATCCATCTTATTTTTATTTTTCCCATCTGACAGCTACAGCTGGGCTCATCAAGGCAAAACCCACCATTTGGTCTGCAGCTGAAGGAGGAAATGCTTCACTTAGCTTCACTTTCAGTTTGTCTGGAAGCACAAAGTTCTTCTGTAAAGAAAAATGTGAGCGAGCAGAAGATATCCTCATTAAAACAGATGGAAGCACAGCTCAGAGTGGGAGATTCAGCATTCACTATAAAGATGGATCTCCAGGAAGGGGAACTGTGTCTGTGACCTTCACACACATGATCAAGTCTGACTCAGGAATGTACAGGTGTGGTTTAGGAAGCTCTTCTGATCCAGAGTCATAGTCAGACTTTGAGGTCAGAGTTTCAAATGGTGAGTTTGTACTAAAGGTCACTGAAATCAAAAATGTGAACTACCACACGCACGCACGCACGCGCGCGCGCGCGCACACACACACACACACACGCACACACGCACACCAATATAGACCATGTTGAGATCAAGCTGTTTAATTAATAGGAGCAACTTTAACTTGCTATAGCATGTCAAGTCAAGTGGCTTTATTTTCATTGAAACCATGTGCAGTGGAACAGTACGCAGTGAAATTAGACAACATTCCTTCAAGATCATGCTGATACAAGTGACATAACAGACAATCAACACAAGACTACATAAAGTGCAAAAAAACAAAACAAAGTATGCATATGTAGGTGTAGACATGACATGTAATTTGATAACTTGAACTGAATTTCTCTCAGTGTAAAGACTACAACAATATCCAATGATTTATTGATCCAAATTTCAGCTCTTCTAAAACCAACTCACCATTCTATTTGGAGGGGGGACTCTATTAAAAAGTTAATGTAATTAGAGGCTTTGTAATTAATCACGACACATTGTCTGACTAATATTGCACCGGCCCAGTTAACATAAAAGCAAACCCAAATATAATAAAAGAAAAAAAAATCAGTTTTAAAATGTGACCGTTACTCTGAAAAAAACTAGGGAGAAAAGAGCAACAAAAGGGGGAAGGAAAAACAATGACACAATCACATGTGCAGCTTGTCTGGCAGTAGACAATACAATATAAACTGAATGCCAGCACAGAAATATACTTGTTAAAGTCAAATATATTAAATTACCATACCTCCCGCTGACTGCTATGTGAGCTGTCCAAGTTGATTAGTGTCTTCACAACTAAAAACACAAAATACAGACTCTTTACCTTCCAAAGTCACCATTGCTCACAGCCACTCATCAGTGCAAAGGAGAGAAGAACACCTGCTGCTACTTTCTCTTTTAAACCCTCCCCTTGATCTCCGGAGTCCTAAAGCCTGCCCCATTACATTTTAAAATGAAATTTGCCTCCGATCAGTCCTAGCACCGACCTTTCTTCTGATTCTTTGTAGCTCTGACGTGTACATCAGATTGTCCATTAAATGGACAATTTTTTGTCCATTTAATGGGCCGTTTTTTTTTCTGAATTAATTATTTGCAATTAACGCGTTAAATTCCCACCCCTATTATTTATATGCGTTTTTAAGCCAGGCTCTTCTACGTGTGAATCCCGATAAAAGCACAAAATAAGACAAAAAGAAAAAACATTCCAACTCACCCCTGTGTACTTCGATGGCCTTTAACTCTACCCTTCAAGTTCATAGTATGAAAGTAACATTTTGCATGGTTTCATTAAATATTTTACAACAAAACATTTTGATTCTGAGGGAATCAGGTAAGAATGTGTTTTTCAGATTGGACTGATTTTATATATATAATTATCCTGATAACTGTTTGTTTGATCCAAGAAATATAATCATAATATTAAAGCTGCAAGCAGCGATATGAGGGCCCTCGCACCCCCGGCGCGTCGAGCCAAGCCCAACACCTAAAACCAGCGCTTCCGATCTGATGTCACATTGATGGAATTCATGCATTTAACCACCAGCTAAAATTTCATCTCATTCAACCATTATTATAGTCGTCCCACTGGGTGGCGCTCTAACCATTACTGACAAATGGCATAACAAACATTTCCGAGCTCGAGTCTCATCACGCCTGCGACCTTTGGGAGAGATTGGACATTGTGTTTTTGAGCGACAGCAGGTTACTGCTTTTTGGCGAGTGATTGAAACTCCACGTGCCGCCATGACCACCCCGTTTCCCTGAACGTAAAAAGCTTCGCAATTTAACATCACAAAGGTCTTTAGATTCCACACACAGGAGATCGCGTAAATCTAATGAAATCCCTTGGAGGAGTTCGTCAAAGTATGAGGCCTGAAAAGAGGGGAAAATGTCGCCAAATTTACACATTAATTTTAAAATGGCTGACTTCCTGTTGGATTTGGGATATTGCTCCAAGAGACTTTTTTGTACATCTTGATATCTCCAATAAGCTTGCCAGGTTTCAAACTCATACATAAAACACAGAGCAGGGGCTGTTGTTTTGAAATTTTGTAGGGGGCGCTGTGGAGCCATTTTGCGCTGTTCAAGGAAAATGAACATATAAAAAGAAATCCCTCATCACATTAGAGGTGTGCGCCAAATTTCAAGACTTTTTAAACTTTTCAAGCCCCTCAAAAGCCACTTCATCTTTCATGGTGAACTGCGTTGCCACCAGGGTGCGCCGTTCAGTTTATAGTCACAATTTTCTCACTGAAGCATCAAGAGGGACTGATGGTGATATTCACCGCTTTTGAGGTGGCCACGATGAACCTGTGAAAATCAGTACAACAAAATGAAAGACATGACATTTCCTGGTGCCACTAGGTGGCGCTCTACGTATTCCTGACAATGGGCATATCAATCTGTTCAGGGCGGGTCTGACATCATCCCTGTAAAATCTGGTACTGATCAGATTGGATTTCATTGAGTTACACTAATTTGTTTCTTCATGGCGAGACCTCAATGTTCGCCATGCTGCTGGGGTCACACCCTTCAGCGAAAACTCACAGTTTTCTCTGTAACCCAAGACCAACTCCTTAAGGCTTTCCTGGAGAAATTTGAGGCTGCAGATGTCACCCATTACAATACTGTACCCCAAAGTGTAAAACATGACATTTCCTGTTCCCACTAGGTGGCGCTGTCCCTGATGTCAAATATGGCAGTTGAAATATGTTCAGGGGTGGAGCCTTATCATATGTGTCCACTTTGGTCAAGGTCGGACAATGTATGACAGAACGAGAGGCAATAAGATTTTCATGGCGAGTCATCGAAATTCGCCGTGGCGCCACGGCCTCACCGTATCCCGAAAACTCAAAAGCTCCGCAATTTAACATGGCCCAGGTGTGTAGTTGACACTGACCAAATATGAAGCTTGTACAATGAAATTCCAATGAGGAGTTCGAAAAAGTTCGAGGCATGGAAATGGCAAAATTAGAGCCAAAATGTCACCTTCACTTCCAAATGGCGGACTTCCTGTTGGGTTTAGGACATGGCCATAATAGACTTTTATGTGCGTCTCCGAACGTTAGATATGTGTTCCGAGTTTTATACATGTAGGTCATACCCATCTCGGGGGCTCGCGTTTCTCATTTTTCTAGGTGGCGCTACTGAGCCAATTTTCCCTGGACATGTCTACGGACATTAAAATACGTAAATTTTCACCAGACCTGACGCGTCTGCAAAATTTCATGAGTTTTCGAGCATGTTTAGGCCCTCAAAAGGCCGATTCATTTGCCGAAATAATAATAATAATAATAATAATAATAATAATAATAATAATAATAATAATAATAATTAAAGCTGCAAGCAGCGATATGAGGGCCCTCGCACCCCGGCGCGTCGAGCCACGCCCAACACGTACAACCAGCGCTTCCGATCTGATGTCACATTGATGGAATTCATGCATTTAACCACCAGCTAAAATTTCATCTCATTCAACCATTATTATAGTCGTCCCACTAGGTGGCGCTCTAACCATTACTGACAAATGGCATAACAAACATTTCCGAGCTCGAGTCTCATCACGCCTGCGACCTTTGGGAGAGATTGGACATTGTGTTTTTGAGCGACAGCAGGTTACTGCTTTTTGGCGAGTGATTGAAACTCCACGTGCCGCCATGACCACCCCGTTTCCCTGAACGTAAAAAGCTTCGCAATTTAACATCACCAAGGTCTTTAGATTCCACACACAGGAGATCGCGTAAATCTAATGAAATCCCTTGGAGGAGTTCGTCAAAGTATGAGGCCTGAAAAGAGGGGAAAATGTCGCCAAATTTACACATTGATTTTAAAATGGCTGACTTCCTGTTGGATTTGGGATATTGCTCCAAGAGACTTTTTTGTACATCTTGATATCTCCAATAAGCTTGCCAGGTTTCAACCTCATACATAAAACACAGAGCAGGGGCTGTTGTTTTGAAATTTTGTAGGGGGCGCTGTGGAGCCATTTTGCGCTGTTCAAGGAAAATGAACATATAAAAAGAAATCCCTCATCACATTAGAGGTGTGCGCCAATTTTCAAGACTTTTTAAACTTTCCAAGCCCCTCAAAAGCCACTTCATTGGTCATGGTGAACCGCGATGCCACCAGGGTGCGCCGTTCAGTTTAAAGTCACAATTTTCTCACTGAAGCATCACGAGGGACTGATGTTAATATTCACCGCTTTTGAGGTGGCCACGATGAACCTGTGAAAATCAGTACAACAAAATGAAAGACATGACATTTCCTGTTGCCACTAGGTGGCGCTCTACGTATTCCTGACAATGGGCATATCAATCTGTTCAGGGCGGGTCTGACATCATCCCTGTAAAATCTGGTACTGATCAGATTGGATTTCATTGAGTTACACTAATTTGTTTCTTCATGGCGAGACCTCAATGTTCGCCATGCAGCTGGGGTCACACCCTTCAGCGAAAACTCACAGTTTTCTCTGTAACCCAAGACCAACTCCTTAAGGCTTTCCTGGAGAAATTTGAGGCTGCAGATGTCACCCATTACAATACTGTACCCCAAAGTGTAAAACATGACATTTCCTGTTCCCACTAGGTGGCGCTGTCCCTGATGTCAAATATGGCAGTTGAAATATGTTCAGGGGTGGAGCCTTATCATATGTGTCCACTTTGGTCAAGGTCGGACAATGTATGACAGAACGAGAGGCAATAAGATTTCATGGCGAGTCATCGAAATTCGCCGTGGCGCCACGGCCTCACAGTAACCCGAAAACTCAAAAGCTCCGCAATTTAACATGGCCCAGGTGTGTAGTTGAGACTGACCAAATATGAAGCTTGTACGATGAAATTCCAATGAGGAGTTCGCAAAAGTTCGAGGCATGGAAATGGCAAAATTAGAGCCAAAATGTCACCTTCACTTCCAAATGGCGGACTTCCTGTTGGGTTTAGGACATGGCCATAATAGACTTTTATGTGCGTCTCCGAACGTTAGATATGTGTTCCGAGTTTTATACATGTAGGTCATACCCATCTCGGGGGCTCGCGTTTCTCATTTTTCTAGGTGGCGCTACTGAGCCAATTTTCCCTGGACATGTCTACGGACATTAAAATACGTAAATTTTCACCAGACCTGACGAGTCTGCAAAATTTCATGAGTTTTCGAGCATGTTTAGGCCCTCAAAAGGCCGATTCATTTGCCGAAATAATAATAATAATAATAATAATAATAATAATAATAATAATAATAATAATAATAATAATAAGAAACAGAGCAGATACAATAGGGCCTTCGCACTTTTGTGCTCGGGCCCTAATAATAAGAAACAGAGCAGATACAATAGGGCCTTCGCACTTTTGTGCTCGGGCCTAATAATAATAATAATAATTAAAGCTGCAAGCAGCGATATGAGGGCCCTCGCATCCCCGGCGCGTCGAGCCAAGCCCAACACCTAAAACCAGCGCTTCCGATCTGATGTCACATTGATGGAATTCATGCATTTAACCACCAGCTAAAATTTCATCTCATTCAACCATTATTATAGTCGTCCCACTAGGTGGCGCTCTAACCATTACTGACAAATGGCATAACAAACATTTCCGAGCTCGAGTCTCATCACGCCTGCGACCTTTGGAGAGATTGGACATTGTGTTTTGAGCGACAGCAGGTTACTGCTTTTTGGCGAGTGATTGAAACTCCACGTGCCGCCATGACCACCCCGTTTCCCTGAACGTAAAAAGCTTCGCAATTTAACATCACAAAGGTCTTTAGATTCCACACACAGGAGATCGCGTAAATCTAATGAAATCCCTTGGAGGAGTTCGTCAAAGTATGAGGCCTGAAAGAGGGGAAAATGTCGCCAAATTTACACATTAATTTAAAATGGCTGACTTCCTGTTGGATTTGGGATATTGCTCCAAGAGACTTTTTTGTACATCTTGATATCTCCAATAAGCTTGCCAGGTTTCAAACTCATACATAAAACACAGAGCAGGGGCTGTTGTTTTGAAATTTTGTAGGGGCGCTGTGGAGCCATTTTGCGCTGTTCAAGGAAATGAACATATAAAAAGAAATCCCTCATCACATTAGAGGTGTGCGCCAAATTTCAAGACTTTTTAAACTTTTCAAGCCCTCAAAAGCCACTTCATCTTTCATGGTGAACTGCGCTGCCACCAGGGTGCGCCGTTCAGTTTATAGTCACAATTTTCTCACTGAAGCATCAAGAGGGACTGATGGTGATATTCACCGCTTTTGAGGTGGCCACGATGAACCTGTGAAAATCAGTACAACAAAATGAAAGACATGACATTTCCTGGTGCCACTAGGTGGCGCTCTACGTATTCCTGACAATGGGCATATCAATCTGTTCAGGGCGGGTCTGACATCATCCCTGTAAAATCTGGTACTGATCACATTGGATTTCATTGAGTTACACTAATTTGTTTCTTCATGGCGAGACCTCAATGTTCGCCATGCTGCTGGGGTCACACCCTTCAGCGAAAACTCACAGTTTTCTCTGTAACCCAAGACCAACTCCTTAAGGCTTTCCTGGAGAAATTTGAGGCTGCAGATGTCACCCATTACAATACTGTACCCCAAAGTGTAAAACATGACATTTCCTGTTCCACTAGGTGGCGCTGTCCCTGGTGTCAAATATGGCAGTTGAAATATGTTCAGGGGTGGAGCCTTATCATATGTGTCCACTTTGGTCAAGGTCGGACAATGTATGACAGAACGAGAGGCAATAAGATTTTCATGGCGAGTCATCGAAATTCGCCGTGGCGCCACGGCCTCACAGTAACCCGAAAACTCAAAAGCTCCGCAATTTAACATGGCCCAGGTGTGTAGTTGACACTGACCAAATATGAAGCTTGTACGATGAAATTCCAATGAGGAGTTCGCAAAAGTTCGAGGCATGGAAATGGCAAAATTAGAGCCAAAATGTCACCTTCACTTCCAAATGGCGGACTTCCTGTTGGGTTTAGGACATGGCCATAATAGACTTTTATGTGCGTCTCCGAATGTTAGATATGTGTTCCGAGTTTTATACATGTAGGTCATACCCATCTCGGGGGCTCGCGTTTCTCATTTTTCTAGGTGGCGCTACTGAGCCAATTTTCCCTGGACATGTCTACGGACATTAAAATACGTAAATTTTCACCAGACCTGACGCGTCTGCAAAATTTCATGAGTTTTCGAGCATGTTTAGCCCTCAAAAGGCCGATTCATTTGCCGAAATAATAATAATAATAATAATAATAATAATAATAATAATAATAATAATAATAATAAGAAACAGAGCAGATACAATAGGGCCTTCGCACTTTTGTGCTCGGGCCCTAATAATAATAATAATAATACTAAGAAACAGAGCAGATACAATAGGGCCTTCGCACTTTTGTGCTCGGGCCCTAATTAAAGCTGCAAGCAGCGATATGAGGGCCCTCGCACCCCGGCGCGTCGAGCCAAGCCAACACCTAAAACCAGCGCTTCCGATCTGATGTCACATTGATGGAATTCATGCATTTAACCACCAGCTAAATTTCATCTCATTCAACCATTATTATAGTCGTCCCACTAGGTGGCGCTCTAACCATTACTGACAAATGGCATAACAAACATTTCCGAGCTCGAGTCTCATCACGCCTGCGACCTTTGGGAGAGATTGGACATTGTGTTTTTGAGCGACAGCAGGTTACTGCTTTTTGGCGAGTGATTGAAACTCCACGTGCCGCCATGACCACCCGTTTCCCTGAACGTAAAAAGCTTCGCAATTTAACATCACAAAGGTCTTTAGATTCCACACACAGGAGATGGCGTAAATCTAATGAAATCCTTGGAGGAGTTCGTCAAAGTATGAGGCCTGAAAAGAGGGGAAAATGTCGCCAAATTTACACATTAATTTTAAAATGGCTGACTTCCTGTTGGATTTGGGATATTGCTCCAAGAGACTTTTTTGTACATCTTGATATCTCCAATAAGCTTGCCAGGTTTCAAACTCATACATAAAACACAGAGCAGGGGCTGTTGTTTTGAAATTTTGTAGGGGGCGCTGTGGAGCCATTTTGCGCTGTTCAAGGAAATGAACATATAAAAAGAAATCCCTCATCACATTAGAGGTGAGCGCCAAATTTCAAGACTTTTTAAACTTTTCAAGCCCCTCAAAAGCCACTTCATCTTTCATGGTGAACTGCGTTGCCACCAGGGTGCGCCGTTCAGTTTATAGTCACAATTTTCTCACTGAAGCATCAAGAGGGACTGATGGTGATATTCACCGCTTTGAGGTGGCCACGATGAACCTGTGAAAATCAGTACAACAAAATGAAAGACATGACATTTCCTGGTGCCACTAGGTGGCGCTCTACGTATTCCTGACAATGGGCATATCATCTGTTCAGGGCGGGTCTGACATCATCCCTGTAAAATCTGGTACTGATCAGATTGGATTTCATTGAGTTACACTAATTTGTTTCTTCATGGCGAGACCTCTTAATGTTCGCATGCTGCTGGGGTCACACCCTTCAGCGAAAACTCACAGTTTTCTCTGTAACCCAAGACCAACTCCTTAAGGCTTTCCTGGAGAAATTTGAGGCTGCAGATGTCACCCATTACAATACTGTACCCCAAAGTGTAAAACATGACATTTCCTGTTCCCACTAGGTGGCGCTGTCCCTGATGTCAAATATGGCAGTTGAAATATGTTCAGGGGTGGAGCCTTATCATATGTGTCCACTTTGGTCAAGGTCGGACAATGTATGACAGAACGAGAGGCAATAAGATTTCATGGCGAGTCATCGAAATTCGCCGTGGCGCCACGGCCTCACCGTATCCCGAAAACTCAAAAGCTCCGCAATTTAACATGGCCCAGGTGTGTAGTTGACACTGACCAAATATGGAGCTTGTACGATGAAATTCCAATGAGGAGTTCGAAAAGTTCGAGGCATGGAAATGGCAAAATTAGAGCCAAAATGTCACCTTCACTTCCAAATGGCGGACTTCCTGTTGGGTTTAGGACATGGCCATAATAGACTTTTGTGCGTCTCCGAACGTTAGATATGTGTTCCGAGTTTTATACATGTAGGTCATACCCATCTGGGGCTCGCGTTTCTCATTTTTCTAGGTGGCCTACTGAGCCAATTTTCCCTGGACATGTCTACGGACATTAAAATACGTAAATTTCACCAGACCTGACGCGTGTGCAAAATTTCATGAGTTTTTGAGCATGTTTAGGCCCTCAAAACCGATTCATTTGCCGAAATAATAATAATAATAATAATAATAATAATAAGAAACAGAGCAGATACAATAGGGCCTTCGCACTTTTGTGCTCGGGCCCTAATTAAAGCTGCAAGCAGCGATATGAGGGCCCTCGCACCCCGGCGCGTCGAGCCAAGCCAACACCTAAAACCAGCGCTTCCGATCTGATGTCACATTGATGGAATTCATGCATTTAACCACCAGCTAAAATTTCATCTCATTCAACCATTATTATAGTCGTCCCACTAGGTGGCGCTCTAACCATTACTGACAAATGGCATAACAAACATTTCCGAGCTCGAGTCTCATCACGCCTGCGACCTTTGGGAGAGATTGGACATTGTGTTTTTGAGCGACAGCAGGTTACTGCTTTTTGGCGAGTGATTGAAACTCCACGTGCCGCCATGACCACCCGCGTTTCCCTGAACGTAAAAAGCTTCGCAATTTAACATCACAAAGGTCTTTAGATTCCACACACAGGAGATCGCGTAAATCTAATGAAATCCCTTGGAGGAGTTCGTCAAAGTATGAGGCCTGAAAAGAGGGGAAAATGTCGCCAAATTTACACATTAATTTTAAAATGGCTGACTTCCTGTTGGATTTGGGATATTGCTCCAAGAGACTTTTTTGTACATCTTGATATCTCCAATAAGCTTGCCAGGTTTCAAACTCATACATAAAACACAGAGCAGGGGCTGTTGTTTTGAAATTTTGTAGGGGGCGCTGTGGAGCCATTTTGCGCTGTTCAAGGAAAATGAACATATAAAAAGAAATCCCTCATCACATTAGAGGTGTGCGCCAAATTTCAAGACTTTTTAAACTTTTCAAGCCCTCAAAAGCCACTTCATCTTTCATGGTGAACTGCGTTGCCACCAGGGTGCGCCGTTCAGTTTATAGTCACAATTTTCTCACTGAAGCATCAAGAGGGACTGATGGTGATATTCACCGCTTTTGAGGTGGCCACGATGAACCTGTGAAAATCAGTACAACAAAATGAAAGACATGACATTTCCTGGTGCCACTAGGTGGCGCTCTACGTATTCCTGACAATGGGCATATCAATCTGTTCAGGGCGGGTCTGACATCATCCCTGTAAAATCTGGTACTGATCAGATTGGATTTCATTGAGTTACACTAATTTGTTTCTTCATGGCGAGACCTCAATGTTCGCCATGCTGCTGGGGTCACACCCTTCAGCGAAAACTCACAGTTTTCTCTGTAACCCAAGACCAACTCCTTAAGGCTTTCCTGGAGAAATTTGAGGCTGCAGATGTCACCCATTACAATACTGTACCCCAAAGTGTAAAACATGACATTTCCTGTTCCCACTAGGTGGCGCTGTCCCTGATGTCAAATATGGCAGTTGAAATATGTTCAGGGGTGAGCCTTATCATATGTGTCCACTTTGGTCAAGGTCGGACAATGTATGACAGAACGAGAGGCAATAAGATTTTCATGGCGAGTCATCGAAATTCGCCGTGGCGCCACGGCCTCACGTAACCCGAAAACTCAAAAGCTCCGCAATTTAACATGGCCCAGGTGTGTAGTTGACACTGACCAAATATGAAGCTTGTACGATGAAATTCCAATGAGGAGTTCGCAAAAGTTCGAGGCATGGAAATGGCAAAATTAGAGCCAAAATGTCACCTTCACTTCCAAATGGCGGACTTCCTGTTGGGTTTAGGACATGGCCATAATAGACTTTTATGTGCGTCTCCGAACGTTAGATATGTGTTCCGAGTTTTATACATGTAGGTCATACCCATCTCGGGGGCTCGCGTTTCTCATTTTTCTAGGTGGCGCTACTGAGCCATTTTCCCTGGACATGTCTACGGACATTAAAATACGTAAATTTTCACCAGACCTGACGCGTGTGCAAAATTTCATGAGTTTTCGAGCATGTTTAGGCCTCAAAAGGCCGATTCATTTGCCGAAATAATAATAATAATAATAATAATAATAATATATAAATAATAAATTAAGCTGCAAGCAGCGATATGAGGGCCCTCGCACCTGGCCGTCGGCCATCGCCCAACACCTAAACCAGCGCTTCGATCTGATGTCACATTGATGGAATTCATGCATTTAACCACCAGCTAAAATTTCATCTCATTCAACATTATTATAGTCGTCCCACTAGGTGGCGCTCTAACCATTACTGACAAATGGCTAAACAAACATTTCCGAGCTCGAGTCTCATCACGCCTGCGACTTTGGAGAGATTGGACATTGTGTTTTGAGTGACAGCAGGTTACTGCTTTTTGGCGAGTGATTGAAACTCCACGTGCCGCCATGACCACCCCGTTTCCTGAACGTAAAAAGCTTCGCAATTTAACATCACAAAGGTCTTTAGATTCCACACACAGGAGATCGGTAATCTAATGAAATCCCTTGGAGGAGTTCGTCAAAGTATGAGGCCTGAAAAGAGGGGAAAAGTGCCAATTTAAATTAATTTTAAAATGGCTGACTTCCTGTTGGATTTGGGATATTGCTCCAAGAGACTTTTTTGTACATCTTGATATCTCCATAAGCTTGCCAGGTTTCAAACTCATACATAAAACACAGAGCAGGGGCTGTTGTTTTGAAATTTTGTAGGGGGCGCTGTGGAGCCATTTTGCGCTATTCAAGGAAAATGATCACATAAAAAAAGCCCTCATCACATTGAGGTGTGCGCCAAATTTCAAGACTTTTTAAACTTTTCAAGCCCCTCAAAAGCCACTTCATCTTTCATGGTGAACTGCGTTGCCACCAGGGTGCGCCGTTCAGTTTAAGTCACAATTTTTCACTGAAGCATCAGAGGGACTGATGGTGATATTCACCGCTTTTGAGGTGGCCACGATGAACCTGTGAAAATCAGTACAACAAAATGAAAGACATGACATTTCCTGGTGCCACTAGGTGGCGCTCTACGTATTCCTGACAATGGGCATATCAATCTGTTCAGGGCGGGTCTGACATCATCCCTGTAAAATCTGGTACTGATCAGATTGGATTTCATTGAGTTACACTAATTTGTTTCTTCATGGCGAGACCTCAATGTTCGCCATGCTGCTGGGGTCACACCCTTCAGCGAAAACTCACAGTTTTCTCTGTAACCCAAGACAACTCCTTAAGGCTTTCCTGGAGAAATTTGAGGCTGCAGATGTCACCCATTACAATACTGTACCCCAAAGTGTAAAAATGACATTTCCTGTTCCCACTAGGTGGCGCTCTCCCTGATGTCAAAT